>NC_049211.1:23249338-23374338 GCF_013347855.1 Anguilla anguilla | reverse complement strand
GAGGGATCCATCACGAACTAACCCCCCCCCCCCCATCTCGCCGTGCGGCTGTCGACAAGGTGACTGCCCTCTCCGCCAGACACTGGCGTGAATTTTTCAAAGGCTGACCGCAAACGCTGCCCTCGGTTCGCTGAGGGAGGGAGGGAGGGAGGGAGGGAGCGAAGGAGGAGGCAGCGGAAGAGGAAGAGGTGGGGAAAATCACAGCGTTAATGAAGAGAGGCGTTACCGCACGTCGCGAAAGAAACGAACGGAAGGGGAGTTGGCGAGGGAGGACGCCATCGCGGCGGGGCGGTCATGCGCTAATTGGCACGCTCCGGTCCGTGCCAGCGAAATTCCGGCCCTGACCTCCACACACTCACCCAGGCTGTACCAGCCTGTCCAGGCTGTAGGTCAACAGTGGACAGAGCAGCGCACCTCAAGAAGAACCACACTATCGCTCTAACCCCATTATAACACGTCAGCTCGAGCGCTCGCTCACGGTTACAACGGCAGTTTGCACAGGGAGCTCTGAATAAGACCAACTCAACCTGAAATCACCATTTGGCGCGGTATGACACAGGAGACTTGGGTGTGAAGTCCATTTTGCGCAGTGGCTGCCAACAATATGGCGCGGACAGCAACATCGCACTGAACTGCGCTGTGCATCAAATCCGTAGCACGCCATCAAACCTAAAGCAGATTCCACGGGCCGGGTAACAACATAGCAGCAAAGAGAGGACTGCAGCAACCATCAAAAATGACACCTTTGTGGAAACAGAGAGTCCTGGATCTGTCCTTAACTCACTGACTTACAAATAAACACCAGCGATGCTTTTGCCTTTATTAACAGTTAGTTGTGTCCGTTCTGGTGACTGTTGAAACAGCCTATTCACGTTCCTGCAGAATTTTAAAGTTCCATTTCATTCTGCATCAAAGTC
This sequence comes from Anguilla anguilla, assembly GCF_013347855.1. Taxonomy (NCBI): domain Eukaryota; kingdom Metazoa; phylum Chordata; class Actinopteri; order Anguilliformes; family Anguillidae; genus Anguilla; species Anguilla anguilla. Next base: position 23,373,421 of record NC_049211.1, on the reverse strand, counting down.
AAGGACAAATTGTTGACTGAGCCCTCCTATTTCTCGTATGGGTCCGAATGGGAATTTTAGACCCACAATGCAATTTAGGACCATTTTCATTCCAGAGGACACTTCAGTTGTGTCCATGTTGTGTAACATGATTTTCACTTAGCTACACACATTTTGTGTACCTATATCCCTTGGTAGCGGGGAGAAGGTTAGAAGTCTGTCCATCCAACACCACGGCCGTTTAGTAAGAACAGCAGTTTCTCCCGGACGAGGAGCCACTAAACCAGTGAGAACATGCATGCACTCTTCTGATTTATTTTTTTAATCTTTATTGGCATGGAGCCATCAATATAATTCTCATGACAAACCAATGTTTTCAAGAGGATGGCTCTCCACTGGAAAGCACTTTTCTGCTTCAAATTTAAGTGATTACTTCCCCATCCCCTACTATCCACACACACACACACACACACACACACACACACACACACAAAGCGTTTCACTCTGCTCATACTATCATAGAGGGGGGAATTCATATCATTTGTCTACACAGCGATCAGCCGTTTGAATGAATTGTAGGTGTGCTCTGCCTTGCAAAGGAGAGAGAGGAGAAATGAGGAACAGAGGAGAAGAGAAACACAGGAGGGGAGAGAAGGAAAATGAGAATAAGGGAGGGAAGTGATGTAATGCTTAATGAGAGCTGGCTGTTGCAGTCACAACACAACAAGGCTCATATGGAAGAAAAAAAACACGGATAGCAAACACGCGTACGTACACGGACAGGAAACGCACGCAAGGGAAGAGAAAGAACACCCCAAAACAGCAAAGGCACTAGACTAATCACAAATATGCTAAATAAAACACACAATGTCAGGCGCATGCACAAACTCTCTCTCTCTGTCTCTCCCTAACTCACACACACACAAAAATGCGTGAAACACGGACACAATAACAGCACTTTGCGTTCCCTCGACACCAGCGCGCGAGTGAGCGTTATCCATCAGCGCAGCTCGCTCCTCCACGGAGCTATTCTAATCCCGAGTTAAAATACATCCCTGATTTCGTTTAATTAAATCAAGTCATGTCTCTACAGATGTAATTGATTTCCCAGCGGCCCTTCGGCACGGGGAAGCAGGTGACATTGGGGTCACTCCTGCGAAAATACCACCACGCCGCCGCTCGCACGCACAACGCTCTCACGTGTCAGCCATAGCTTGCTATTTACACCCATCGCGCTCTTTACATACATTGTCTAAAATGACCACCAGACATTATCTGGGGGGGGGGGGGGGGAGAAAAAAAGAGAATGGTTCCATGCTGCTTATTAAAGGCACATAGAGTGTATCGAGACTGCATAGTGCCCTTCAATTTCAGAGACAATAAACAAAGGCTAGCACTGCACTGGAGGCCAGGATGCAGGATCTTTTTTAAACAGGTGAAATGGAAGCCTACCACAGAAGAAGAGGCATGGTGGAATGCTATAGCCTCCCACTCCACAGCCCTTTGGAAGAGAGATTCCCCAATCTTCACCCCCCCTCTCCTTTCAACCTGTAGTTCTCAGCCCAACCAATTACCACCACAGCAGCGACTGCCATCACCAGAACTCCCGAAACATTCATTACCCCAGATCCACCTCTTCTCCCCCGTGCACCGTCCCAACCTAAGTGCTGGCCTGACTGGAGGACATCCCTTCCTCCTGGAGGAGGTCCCGTGTTAGACCTACGTCACCCTGGCAACGGACGGTGTGGCACCCTCTTCAGCGGGAGAGTGCCCCTGCTGCCCAACCTCTGGTGGGCGTGAGGCCGCGAGAGCCGCTATCGCATCCCGGCAGCCTCTTCCAGGTAGTGCCCGTCCTCCGAGCCGCCGGGTCCAGCAAACGCGGCCTCCAGCTCGGCTCATCAATCATTGAACGGCCGTGAACTAAACATGGGGGCATCGCCATAGGAAAGAAACACAGGTACACTGGATCCATGCAGAAGGCTAAACTTAGCCTCCTAGCGTACTGGTGCTCAGCTTAGGCCGAACGTGATGCTTCTAAAGCACCACAGCTCTGCTAACTATGCTCACCAAGGCAAGGACAGGTAACCTCAAAGAGACAATGCTAAATCTGTAGTTTTTCCATTTAATAATCCACCCAGGCATGGATCTTGGTCCCCTCCTTCTCCCCATGCAGGTATACACAATTTCCCTTGAAAATGGCCATGAACCCTTTAAAGTGTAAGACAACAAATATCTCATTAGAATGTTCAGTTAAGAACATTCTAATACTGATGTAACAATGACTACTGGTAATTTAAAGCAATGGAGTTCTAGAACACAGACTTAGAATTTAAAAAAAACATTCTAAATACCTACTCTTCAAATGGATTAACCAGTGTAGGATGATTCACATCAAGGCCCGCGGCTAAGTCTCACTAACAAATATTTAAAAAATTATAACTACCTGCACCTTGTTTGAAACTCACTCTACAGTGCCTCATGCCACACAACACACATGTAGAGCAAGACAGACACTCATACTGTACTTTCACCCAGACATGCATGCACGTACACAAACACTCACACTCGCTCTCTCTCTCTCTCACACACACACACACAAACACACACACACACTCCTGCTCCAGTCCTGGAGGCCCTGGTCTCAGCTGGGCCAATGCAGCCTCACATTCTCCATGTTTATTCCTGTCCAAGCGTAACCGCCTCACATGTCTTCCCTGTCAACAGCCCCAGGGCATTCTGGGCCGAGGGGAAGCTCATGCGAAATAAAGAGTGTCAGCCTGCCCTAAGGTGTCATGGGGAGGCGGATGATAAACGCCTGCATTGCAAATCATCAATTTGGCAAAAAGGGGAAGAGAAAAGGCTGTTGCATGCTGGGAATTCAGCGGGTCAGAGTGCACGAGGCTGCATGTGGATGAAATAGCTGAGGATGTGTGAGCTGCCTGCAAATGCAGAGTGCCATTTATGCAACACTGCTCACATCCTCAAGGGCCTAAACTAGCCTCAGCTAACACGGGCTCGCGCTGCTCAACAGACAGCCATCCATATGTCATCGGGTTCCTCTGCACAAATCCCACTTCAATCAACATTTTTCTGTAGACATTTTCCCTCCTCCACTTGATACCACACAGTCTGTTCATAACTAAACAGGGTGGATTTTCAACCTCTGAAGACTAATCATCCAAGAATGTGCAGATGTTTTTCATGCTTTCACAAGCTGTATTCATGTAAAACGCGTGCACGCAAAACCTTAGTCCATGAAGCCTAAATATTGCCATTTGAGGACAATAATGAAGGGTACCTCAAAAGGCAGACTTCACGTGGAGTACTTCACATCAATGCGAAAACCAAGACCAATAACTGAAATGATCACAAATCCCTTTTTAACCTCATTTTTAATTTCCTGACCTAATAACTGACAAATCACCAACTGGATTGGCATTTGCGTTATAGCTTTATAAACAAATTCAAGGTTCTGTACGCAACAATTATTTTGAAAAAAAAAAAACTCAAATAAATCTGTTGAATAAGCACATACCTGGTTTGACGGTTTTCAGACGGATGGGTTCCCGAAAGTGACGGATGACAGCCAGGGTATCGCGGTTTGTCAGTCCGCTTACTGGGGTTCCGTTTACCTCCAGCAACACGTCCCCGGAGCTGGGCACCCTGCCGACATGACACACCATCGCGTCCGACATCACCTGGCCCAGGTACGGGAATTCTCCGAGCTCAGCTCCCCCCCGCACTTCGACCACGGAGCTGAACTCTCCGGCGTTCCCCCACGACACAGCACACTCTTGCACTTTGCCAGACCAGTGTTTCTTCTTTTTCAGTGTTTTGGACATGATTGCGCCCTGTCCAAAGCTTTTGCAAAAAGTCTCCGATGGGTCGAATGCCAGGCGTAGTAGGCTATTCTAAACTACGTTTTTTTTTTTTTTTTTTTTATAAAACGCAGCTAGGCAGAGAACGATTGCACAGTGATGTCGATTTTTAAATGCAGCAGTCTCCCCAGGCGTGCTGCGTTCCATTCCTTTAACAATTCTTCGTTATAAAATACACCTTCTTTTGTTTACTTGTGCCATGCATAAAAAACTATGTCAACTTGACTTTCATAGATTGTAGATTCAAGGCTGCCTGCGTCAGTGGTGTACAGTGCCCGGAGCAAGTGAGATAACACTTACAGCCTCTCTCCTGTTTAAATTCCAGTTTGAGCCTATTGTTTAAATAGGCGAATCTATCTATTTTACAGCCTTAAAGCCTACTATCGATAGCTAGACGGTATTCTATGATCGACGACGTACTTTCTTAATAGTCCAAATATAATTAGGCTATCTACTCACAACGCACAACTCCGAAAAAAACGCACAGGCTACGAGCTGAGTATTTGTGTCAGTAACAGCCTACTATCAGCTGATAGCCTGTCAAAACATTCCAGGCAGACAAACAGGTGTGTAGCTACAACAGTCGTTGTTGTCCAGTTTAGTGTGCTCAAAACGGCTCAGTCCATCTTGAATACACAGGTTTTCGTTTAGCTACATAAAAAAAACAAGTAGCGCTAGCTACCCTACTACACGTCTCCACCTGATCCGCCGTGAGATTCCATGCACTGACCAGGCGATTCTCAAGACAGATAGACTAAACCAGTTTTAAATTACAGACGTATTTCTCCACGCATCCGATTGCACCTGTGAGCGGTTGTAACGGAAGATCGCATTAGATTATTGTCTTAATGGATTTAGTAAATTAACGTTTAGCTTCTCTATTTCTTATCCAAGTAGGCTATAATAGGTAGATTCGGCGGCGTGTACTCCACACACCTGTCTGGCGACAACAGCAGATGTGTTCTTCGGAAAAGGGCACAACAACACACCTGGCACCGGGAAGAACAGAGCGAGTGTGTGCGCGATATTCCCGTCTATTCCGACGTCTGCTCCTTAGGCTACTGTACAACCTTCACAAACCCAGCGTGTGCTTCTTCCGCAAAGATAACCGCACCATGCACTGCGTATTTCCAAGGATCAGCCGGTATAAATTCCCAGCTACGCAGCAGCCTTCGCTGTAGCAGGATGACAAATTATTCGATAACTTTTTTTTAAGTTATTTTCACCTTGTTCATTACTCCGAGGGACAACCGGGCGAGATTGACTGTCGTAGTTTCGAGCCAATCGGGAGAAGATATTAGGTTGAAAACATTCAATGAAAACCAATGCTGAAACCGGCTGGGCGGGTCTTCCGCGGAGGTTGTTCGCTTTCTAGTTTGCTACTCCGTAATACAATCGGGATTAACGTGGTTAACTCGTTACTTGCAGGGTGCACTATGGGGTAGCTAAACAGTAAAGGAGATAAATCTACTATGCGTGACTGTATGCACATTCCGAAAATACAAAACACCTGTTAGCTTTTTTTCTTAAAAAAAGCGTTTTTTTCTTTCAACTAGGCTATTTTCTACCTCCTATTGGTTTTCAAAAATGCTGTTTTTATGCTGCTTTCCCTAATACCCTCGTCAGTTTACTGCTAATTATTTGTTAAGATAGTTGTTATTCAAAATTAGGCTAAACAATGTGTGACTGTTACCAAAATGTATTATTGTTGATTTAAAAGCGCATCTATCGTGATAACCCGCCGCAACATAATTGTTTTTCTTTACAATATTGATATTGTGAAATCCACAAAACATATTGCGTTCTACTCTTATAATAATTTATCACAACTTAACATTGTCTCGTTTATTTATTCTTCCAGCTATTTGTTGTTCTTAGTTAGGCTACAACGTGTGTCTATAGAAACCATGTACCTAATCTAACCGAGTGAAACAGGCTGAAACCACTAGTCCAACCTGTTCACTATAGGCCATAACTAGGCTACATGTAGGATTGCGCTAAATTACAACCGTAGTAAATATATGCCTAGCATTTAAATTCAGCAGAATGCAGTCGCATGCATGTAGAATTTGGAGTAAACATTTTCAGTTGACTAGGTGACACGAGAGAATCAGGAGTATCTCATGTTTTAAAGCTGCCCCCTAGTGTTGCTATACAGCAATTGAAGTCCAACGACTGATGTGGAAGCTGTATTTGTATTGGGTTATATCTTGTCCTAAATGTTATCTTTTGGCAATGTTTGTCTGTACAAAGAATAAACTGTTAAATGTTTTAAAGAAAAAAGCCGGGCCATTTAGGCCGACAGAATGGGTTATAAAATTGATTTCAGAGGATTATTATTTGAAATGGTGTAAAAAGTTGTTCCTCAGGATCAAGGATATTGGTGCCATTTAATAACAGGACATATTAAACGAGAGTCTTGGCTACTATTCTTGCTGTTCTCAATTCCTGTCTAAATATTGCTTTTGTGCTGTTGTACTTCACAATGCACTGGGTTGTCTGAAGCTTGTGTCTGATACCAATGTCTTAGAAGTCTCATGAAAATGATTATTAATTTTGGTGAGACCACCAGGGAAACTAACAGGTAAATTAATTAAATAAAATGGTAGTTACAGTGTATTTACAAAAGTGTGTATAAATAAAAGCTGAGGCAAATCATATGCACCATTATCCAGGCCAATAATAAAACATAATCTGCATTTATGTGTTTCTCATTTCCTGTGTGCACTCTCAGACACAGTCAAAATGCATCTCAGATCTGCCGTCCATCTCCAGTTTAGTCCAGTTCAGGAAAATGGACAGTGATTAACTATGACACTCCCTGCAGGATGCACTCAGATGGGGTGGCGAGCTTGCGTTGGCAGCCATCCATCTTGTTCCTCTGTCTCATGGCTTTTTGATAGCCTCCATCACTGTTCCCATAGGTATGCTTCAAAGAGAGACACCTTTATGACGACTGAGGTATCCAGTCCTCAGATGAACTCTCTGTAAATTGCTTGCAGGGACAATAGGCCTATGCGTGTTCTCCACCACGTGTGCATTTATATTTCAAAAGGCTTCCTAAGTGTAATATGTGATCGGAGTACAGGTAAATGAAATGTAATCATATCAGTGACAACATTCTCCTGTCCCTGAGAACAGAATGTCGCCTGTCTGCAGCAGCTGCGTGCTACTGCTGAACGGTACTTGTTGGCCGCCTGACTGTCAGTTGTCATTACACGACCGGAGGAATTCAGGACCACACGTTAGACTGGAGTGTCTGGCTGAATTGAGTCACAGAGTCAGGTACAGTACAATCCCGATCCCAATACCATGCCAAGATATTTCAAAACTATTTCAAAAATATTCATGGACTGGGGCAATGTGAATGTGCACCTGTCAGTATGTGTAATACATCACTATTTATGCAGCATATGATTGGTCACTAATAGGAATATATTGTGGACTTTTTATCTTGAATATGTTTTTAATGGAAAATTAGACTGAATGATTGGTTGAGTTTCAGGCAGGTCTACATACAAAAATAGTTACTGCTGTATATTATTAAGGAACTTGTAACAGGGCTGGACATAACCCGAATCCTGTCTCTTGAATGTCACAGATATGGAGACAATAACAGTCTAGATCAGAGGTTTGCAGCCCTGGTCCTGGAAATCTGCACGGTCAGCTGGCTTTTCTTTGCACCTTAAAATCTGCAGCCAATTTAGACCCAAGTAACCAGACAAAAAGTGACTTAACTCCATGTTCAACTGCTTTAAGCACTCAATTAAGTGCTGAGTAACAGTGAAAATCAGCCCGGAATGAGGTTATCCAGGACCAGGGCTGTAGACTCCTGGCCTGGGCCATTGCCATATTGGGAAGCTTGTCCCGGGGACACTGTGTATTCTTTCCCCATTATAGTGCACATCACTGCACCAACGCAGGGCCAAATTATAAGCTGCAGCGTCCCCTCAGGATGGGAACAGATAAAAACAGCAATTTAATTTCTGAAAGTCAGACAGTTCCCACAAAAGCCATTGAAACATTTTGTAGAGGAAGAGGAAAAAAACTTTAACTGCTTGTTTATCCTTGGGAACAGTGAATGATTTCTGTGGGGGCTTGTCAGTTTAGGTCATTCTGATTCATTTGAAATTCTGATGTGTTATTTATTCAGTTACAAAAGCTGTACAGCTGTATCAATGGGAGTGATGGTACAATCTGTGTAGTCAGGCCTGTTTTATACCAAATTTGAAGTTCACATTATTCAAAGTATCTATATTTTGTTTTAATAAACATTGTATTGGTATTGACTTTTCTTTTGCACTTATATTGCGAATTAAACATACACTTGAAAAAACATTTAATATTGGGGTAGTTTGTATGTTTTAAAAAAACATAAACAAAAAAATCAAACAAATCAATGTTGTTTCTTTGGGAATTAGTTCCCATGGGAATATTTAGAAAGATTTTTGGAAAATAAAAAAGTGTTAATTTTATTTCAGCATTTCTGGGGTTTAGGTTATTTATTTATTTATTTATTATTTTTACCATTTGGAATGTTTTGATGATACATTTGGTATGAAGTTCTCCTGAAGATCTGGCCACCCTGATGATGTGGCATGTTTCTATACCAGTAATCGTTCAACTAGAAAATAACTATACTGTTCTTCATCCTCAAGATTTCAGCTCTCATCCACTGAAGAATCAGCCAAAATGGCAAAAATGTGAAGGTCCATCGAATAATGCGCCATTATATACGGATCACACATTAAGGCCAAAACTGACTTCCTCCTTTTCTCTGTCCCACAACTAATCTGGTGAATGACTTCTCTAACTATAATTCAGTTTCTTACAGCTTCCACATAATAGAGGACAAAAGCATCACTGCAGATTTGTTATTGATTTTAAGACCCTGGCAATAGGGTGTAATTGAATGAAGTCACCAAAGGGCTGTGGAACAGTGGCCTGTGACGTGCGCTTACAGACAGCGCTCAACACTGCAGTTTCTTCTGATCCAAGAAATGATTCTTCCCATAAAAAAATTGATTCAGACGACTAATGATTTTGACATTTTTAGTCTAGTGATTTCGTTGAATCACTACGCTATGACAATTAACCAATTACGTATGCTTGAATAATGTCTTCTACCTGAAGTTCCTGTAGTCAACCCAGCCAAGGGCAGGTGTGACGGGAAGGCCACGTTTGTGTACGCGATAGCCGTGCGAATGCACGCGTCCCCCCTGTGTAATGTATGCAGATTGTTCTGCTCGCTGTCTTGAGATAACACCCACAGGTGAAGACACTCACGTCTGTACTCCGCTCAACAGGTTCTTTCTGTTCAATGCGGCGCATCTTAAACCTCCGTAAACAGCCAGCAGTGGCACCCTTTCACGTTCCGCGTCTGGTCGAGTGCGATTATCACCGAGGGCAAATTAAACAGGCGGCTCCGTCTCTTTGTCGGTGCTCTGTAATGTTAAAAAAAAAGCCAGGTCTCCGTCTTGGAAGAGCACGATGCCACCCTGGACACCGGGATGAATAATTCATTCACCTGTAGCGGATGGTTAGCATTCAGCGCCGCGTTCCCCCTTTGATCGGATCCAGAGAATGACTCACTAATACCGCACAGCTCCAGGGGCCTTTGTTCTCTGTTAGTATTGCTGAGGTGCAGAGAAACAGGAATTAAGACTCAGTCAGAGCTTGGCTGCCGGGTTACCAGGTGACGAGGAGCTCCACGCACTCAGATGTGTGGATGAGTGGTTGGGAATGTGATTAGAGCGCTACAGCTCTAAGACTGGTATTTGCAGACACACAGACGCAGATGTGTTCCTGAGGCCACAGATGTAAGCGAAAAATCACAGAATTGCCCCTGGGCGCAGGAGTCACGTCAAATCTGGCACAGGTGTTGTGTAAGAACTAGCGATTAAATGGTTCATCATATGAATTAACTGAGGCAATACGTCAAAAAGTAAGGAATCATTTGGACGGGGCATTCTCTAATGCCTATTTAGTTAGACAGATTTTACCTTACCCAATGGTGGCTAGAATTTTGCAAGATTCTTATGATATGTCAGGACTGAGCGGTGGGCATTCTTGGCCTGTTGGGAGGGATTCTGAAAAATAAGTTAGTGGCAGAAAAGAACAAAGATGTTAAGCAAAGTGGAAATCACAAGCTGTGAGGCAGCCATCTTCACAACCACACCCATTATACATTTTTACATAATTCATGTAATGCACTAACTTACTGCCAAGTTGTCACAGCGCTCTAAGATGGCATACAAAAATATGCTCTCATTTTCATATATTGTCTCAACAATCGGTACATTTCAAAAGGGAAAAGTTCTATGAGGAAGAGAAAACCTGCATGCTACTCAACGAGGGGAGAAATGCAAGGTGCTCAAAATAGCTGCGACTATGATCAAGAAAGAATTTACTTACTCAGGCAACTTCTTCAAAGGGTGAGAGAAGCTGAGTAAAAACTGGAGCAGTCAAAACATAGTTCTATGAATAAAATGTAACAGAACAGGGGGTAAATAAGCCAGGCTGACATTTTGACACAGAAATGCATATATATATATATATATATATATATATATATATATATATATATATTACAGTGACAAATCCAGGTGATCCAGCAATTGGATGTGAATTGCAAATGAGAAATAGAGGTCTTTCATTTCTTTTTTAAATGTTGAATAAAAAATACTTTTTGAATTGTAAATGTGTTGGAGAAGAGGAAAATATTTAAACACATTAATATTGCAACAGGATAAAATGTGAAACAGTATTTATATATATATATATTTTCTGAAGGAATTATATATCTGTATATACATAAATACAAAAATACTCACACTTATTTTGCAATAGCAATTCACTAAAAGGATTTAAAAGTTCTCACATAATTATGCTAGTCTCACACACACACACAAAAACCAAACATTTAGCTCTCACATTGACAAAGAGAGGAAAATGCCAAAGAATGGTAATTATTTTATGATCTGCTCTGGAAATTTCAGGAATTTGCTTTGCCAAACATGAAAAAGAAATACAATCAGAGAACATGGCGATATTTCCACAGGCCTGGGCTCTGTCCAATGGGCAATGACAGTTCAGTAGAATGAGCTAAGGGATAACGTTGCAAAGCAAAACAATGGCTTAACAGCTAAAGGATGCACTCTAAGATAAAAGGATAAAGCACCCATTCATCATACGCAAATTCAAAGGACACGCTTCTCATTTTTCCAACCTCATGAACCACACCGAGTAATTTCCAACTCTGATATCTCAAAAAAAGGACTTTCAAAAGATGTGTGCACTGGCCACAAAGAGAAAGCATAACTGGAGACAGAACATATTTTAAAATGAATATGAACCTTGGATGAACCTTGGATGCAGGAACTATGCAAGAACTAAAAGAATACTTCATGCAACCAGCTAATACTAAGGCCTGATTGACAGGGGCCCAAAAAAAGAGAATATAGGGGCCTCTGGGGTGGTGAGGCCCAATGTTAGATCTTTTCATGGGGCCCAAAATCCCTGGTGGAGCCCCGGCTGTGTGTTCTCAATAAGAAATGAAATTAGGCCTCTAACTCTCATGTTTAGAGATGGCATACTTTACACAAAATGAAAATGTTATTATTTTCCAGTTTATTAATTTTCTATTTTCCTATTTCAGAAAAACATTTGCATTGCACTTTAGCTCATATAACAGTATATAATTAAATTCAACAGCAAATATGAATAAATCCTGAAGTTTCACATTGCACACAAGTGGCACCTTGTGATACAGGGCGCTTTAAATACAAAATGACTGAAGCCAGAATAGACTTTTATTTCTACACACCAGTTCATTTCAAATGTATGAGCAAATGTCATGTGCGCTTTACGTCCTTCATAGGGAATTGGTGGCTAATGAAATACTTTGACATTGTGGCAAACACATTGAAATGGCTCTCTCTGCAGACTACACCCTCATTTTAACCCTGCATTTGGAAATGTATGGCTTTGAATGGGTAGAGTGGTGCATCAGCATAATTGGTGCCGCACTGAGGAGAACCTGAGGGGACCCGAGGAAGCTCGGGCTGTTGTTGTGGCTGGTGATAATGCGGGAGGAGTTCTGGCTACTGGTGGGGCTCTGTGGGGGGGAGGAGCCTTGCAAGGCATGGCCCAGAAATTGCCCCTTGGACAGCTATTTGCATAACGGTACTTACAGACAGGAGAAATTGATATGGCAGAAGGTAGAAAGAGTAGGTTTTCTTACATACCTGCTAGCATGTTCCCTATCAAAAAATTAAGTTATCTAGCCAACAGTATAAAGAGCAGTATGGCTCAATCAACATTTTTCTTTCTAGTTTTGGAGGGCATACCTGCTATTCCATATGGTACAAATGCTGGTGCCGGGAGAGCAGGAGTAGATGCTGGCATCTGCTAGAAGTTCAGAAAGTTCAAGAAAAACTGAAAAACTGTTTATTTGATAAATTCTGGTATTTCTGAAAAAAAAATATCACAGGGAAACAGATGGACTCCTGCTGTTAACATTAAATTATCCATCATGCATATCAAGGTATCTCGTCAGCAGTTGCATACAAATTCAGTTGTAACACGGATCCAAAAAAAGGCTCTCTCTTAACTTCCCGCAGCAGTGAAATTCAGAAGACCTCCACAGGAGATGAAAGCAAGGTGAGAGTTTACCTGTGGGAACCCCGGCCTCTCACACTGCTCTTACTGTAGGGTTGAAGCTGCTCTGGATAGGATGGGACTGCTTGCTCTTCTGCCCTGGCTCCAAAGTCTGAAAATATCATTATTTAGAGGGAAATATCCCTCACTTTGTGCACAAGGTCAACAAACCTGTAATTATTTTTTGAAAAATAAACAATAAAATCTTTTTTTAAATAATTTTTAAAATAATAAAATAACATCCTAGAAAGCTTCCTCCCAGGACCAGAATATCAATTTCCTCCCCTCATCAACAAGGGCAATTGGAATCATACTTTGATTGATCCAGAACATGAGGTACAACAGCTGATTGGCAGAGGTGAATAAGTGGCACTCATTCAGTGCCAGTGGCCTTCCATCGTTTGTTTAATATGAGCAGGGTGCATGGCCACCCCCCACAATCCACTGTGGCATCATTGTCTTGTCACAGGACCCCCGCCTGTCCTCCTGGCATCGCAAAAGTGAGGGGCTTTCTGAGAAAATGAGAAAAGGATCAAGACTAAAAGCTCTTTGTTGAAATGTTTTTTCAGAGGATGTATTTCACAGCACATCTGGCAGCTTCCGCACTAGCATTATTTACCTGGTGTCAGATAACCCAGTAATGTACCCCGTGGCTCAAAGAGTACAATGCTCAATAATATTAGCTCAATTGCTTTCAACCTGATGAACCGCGCATTATAAAATTACAGCTTACTCTCCCGTAATGACCACTTCTACAACTGTATCATTATCTTAAACTAAAAGAGCAGTCTGATTCACACTGAGACTCATATTACAGTATGCTCTCAAGTCAACCACAGTCAGCCAGACTACTCTGTTCTTACGTTCATGTTTATTATGTTCAAATTGAAACACCATGTCCATATTGATGAGGAATTTTTGATGTTTTTTAGGTTGTTGAGGACCTTGGCTTGACAGATATCCGTCCTGGGAGAGGGGAGTTTCAAATAGCAACCTAAACAGACAGACAGACAGGTGGCAGGTAATTATGGGCCAGGGGGGCATGCTGATTCACCCAGCATGCTGTGCGTGGCATTATCAGAGAGACGGATGCATGGAGGAATGGACCAGCTCCTCACCCGCTCTGCAGATATACGGGTGGAACCTGCCCACCTTTGTGAGTGTACGGAAGGTGGTGCTCCTACAGTCATACAGTTACACAACAAGGCTTATAATACAAAGCCTTTACAGATCCCAGTCACACAATGGACCTCTCTGTCTCCAGGCAATGGCAGGGGTATGCTGGTGATAACGGCCATACATTATTTGCTGTAGATGTGAGTAGATGTGCAGGGTAATGTGATTTGTGCCACACAATTAAAACCACCTCAGCAATTAGGTATTTAACTTAAGCTGCTTTATCAAAAGAAGTGAGAAGCATCAAATGTGACCAAGATTATTTCCATTATTATTTTTAAGACTGCATGCGACTTGGACTGGCTCTTTAAGGGCTTTTGCATGTGCATGCCAAAATAGAGGAAATCAGATTAGGAGAACTAGTGGTTCCAATTCACCTTGATAAATGACAGCATTCTGTAGGTTCCCAGTAATAGAGTTACCAATTTACAAGTGCTCAATACTTCATATTAGCTATTAATCAGGCCAAGACAGCAACAACTGGAAGTGCAAATATGAGTGAAAAGCTAATATGAAATATGTCAACAATCTGAGTTAAGGTTCACTAAACATAACATTGCAGTACAAGTTGCTTTGGAGTTACTTTAAGTGTATTTTCTTGCTTTAGGCCACAAACCCCATGCACCCCTGCACCAGCCACTGTGAAGCATACAGGTTGTCAGAAACTTCAGTAAATATCTAAAACTTAAAAAGACTGAACTTGAAACATCAATATTGCACTTGCTGCATGTGGCTAGTGTGTTAAACGGTTGTTCTAACATTTACATATAAATAAATTCACAACTAGTGCCTGGTTTTGTGTCCCAATTTGATACGTTATATTGTGGTCTCATCTATGGCCTAAGTCCAATCTAAATGAACCAAAATAATTGGTGGAAACAATAAACCCATGTACACACATCCTCCCTCTAGGAATGGAATTTGATTTGATCCAGGACCAGTGCTTGGGGGCAGAATAAGTCTACTGGCGCAGCCCTTTGACAGCTACACTGATGCTTCAGTCTGGCAACTCACTGTTTCCAGCTTCATGTGGGAAAGGGCTTTGGGTGGATTGTCATGACAGCATTTCGGCTCAAATCGCAGTTATCAGCAGATAAAAATAAACATGCATGATTGAAACCTTGCTGGCATGTACCAATTAAGAAATATTAATATAAAATTTTCTTTGTTGCCGTTTCAAACCCACATCTTTTAATGACAGGCAACAGAAATTCTGCATGTACAGACCGTCATGTAAAATTATAATTGTGTGCATGGAGACATGATAAGGCTTAATTAAAAAACACTACCCTTTTTAATAACGTTGATTTTACTGTTTTATTGCCAGAACAGAATGTAAAAGAGGTAGGCCTACAGTGGAACCAGATTTGGCACCTGCCACCAAATCCGTTTAAATAACCCATCAGTGTAAAAAGTGTAATCTAAACCGGGAGTCTTTTTTTTAGAATATCCAATATTGTCCTGTGATGCTATTGTTAAATCTCATGAATATTTCTTAAAACTGAGGCAGCTATAGGCTACATTACCATCATGGTCGCAGGCTTACTAGAAAAAAAAATCAGATTGTGGAGGTTGTGATGTGATGGATCTTACCTAGTTCTGCTCGAGACTGGATAACTCCTATGAATATATTTCAAACCGATATAATTCAAACATCAAAACCTCGCTGGCTGTGCTATCCTCCTGACCCAGGGGAATCACTCCTCCTCCCTGTGAGGAGAACTCTGCTGTTGGAACGTGACAGTTCTTATATTTCTGCCACCTCATTAGTTTTGATACACAGTAAAATTGTGTGTGTGTGTGTGTGTGTGTGTGTGTGCTTGAGCGTGTGTGTGCACGTGTGTGGTTTTTCTTTTTGTGGGGGGTGTATATCAATCATGAGGGACCAAGCAGTCCTCTACGAAACCGGATATCCCAGGAGATCTCTGTACATCTCTGAAACACACATAAAATTAGTGCAGCCAGGACACACTTCTCCTTTAAGAAAAACGTCTCTCCCTGACACCTCTCTGTGCCGGCCTATTAGCAGACATAGACCAACTACCCATAGTTCCACTGGCAGACCGCCCATATGGGCTTCTTAGAGCAGCCTCTGTGCCTTACCACTCTGATTAGTGTATACAGTGTAACTCAAGTGTAAAGTGAGATTTTAGCAGAAAGAAGTCTTTTTTATTCCTGCCTGTTTTGGAGGACTATGAGGGCCATGTTACCTTTCCTTTCACCTGACAGGCAGGATAACGCTGTAGGTGAGCTGACCCAAATAAGACTGCCCTCCTCCATCTAATCCCCAAGTGGCCTTCGGGACTCCATAAAATAATTTCAAATAATTAAAAAAAACAGAACTGTAAAAGTTATGGGTGAAAACATTTGCTCCTGAGCTGGATTGTTTGAGGTGCATGACTCAGAACACTTTCAGAATGTTTAAAGTTTTTATTGACCTGTGCTTGGCTGTGTTGCTCCTTGGAGGAAAAAAATATTTTGTTGTGTTTTTTGGTAACCATATATTATTGTGGTAATTTCAGGAGGGCTGGGGATGGGGGGCAAGCTGCAGATGACCCTCCCCTCTCCAAGGTTGAGATCAAATCTTAATCAAATTCTCCTCTGGGTCCAGACTCTTCAGCATGGCTGTCCCAGAGCAGCCAGTGTCCTTAAAAGACCTATTGTTTTCTATTAGTATTATTTATCATTTCTGTGAGTGTTCCCTACTTTGAAACTGAAAAAGGATAAAAATTAAAGTCAGACATCAATTACGAGGAAATTGCCTTGTCTTGCTTTACTCGAGATGTTACAATGCATGTTTACGTTTGTAGCTAGTCACTGACTGATGCTTTTTTTTTGCAAACATGAACATGAAATTACCATTATATCGGGATTTATTCATTAACTCACGTCAAAAAATGATGAAAGCATTGAAAAGGAGAAACTGCAAAGATAATAAAAAATGAAAACGCTGAAATAAATCAAACGTAAAATTAGGTTTCATTTGGGTGCCTTTTTAGAAATTGCCTCGAGTTAAAATTTTGAAAATGCAGCTATATGCCATAAACTACCTTTCATATTGATTTTATTTGTCTTCTCTTTTATACCTGAAAATGATCACATTTATGAAAGGAAGAAAAATAAGCACAGGGCAAAAAAAAACAAAAAAAAAGCAAAGACCTCCTCTGTCCTCAGAGGCCCTCAAAGCCATTAAATTACAGAAGTACAATGATTAAACAGGCTGCTACACAGCTGTGCTTCTGGCTCTGGAAGCAGGGAAAATGTCACACTCACAGCTCTGGCGGGATCTGCCAGAACTTCCAGGCACCTGACCAAACCAAGTCAATGGCGTTCCAGTGGGCCTGCGGCACCCACAGCATCCTCAGTCCATATAGCCAGGCCTTATTCACCTCTATAGGAATGATACAGTGCTCCTTCATGTCTTTAAAGATGGCATGACCTTATTCACCTCTATCAGGATGCTATGACCATACAGTGCTCATTCACATATGTAAGGATGGTATTACTGTATAGCCAGTGCTAATTCACATCTAAAAGGTTGGTATTACCATACATCCAGGGCTAATTTACCTCTCTAAGGTACCCATAAGCATGATGCTGCTATAAGCTCACATTTAGGTTAAGCTACTCATCTTCTGTCCTCATTATGAACTTGCATTAGTTCATGATGTACTTGAAAATGCATCTATTAAACAAAATGTAAGTGCAAATAAAAAAAACTGTGACTGTGTCAAATCATGCCATTTTGGATGCAAGTTTTCCATCCTATCTCTTCCACTGGAATTGGTTAACATGAAATTAAAGCTGTGCTAGTTTCCCTAGTTGACACTGTTTACTAAGCAGACTAAGGTAACATAGTATTATCCCCCTAAAGGGAAAATAAACTAATAGGTTTGCTTTGTCCAATGACTGCCCCATCAATCAGCATAGTGATGCTGTTTTCCTGAATCTTAAGTGACTTCAGAGAATCCGTCCATTTGAAGGCCTGGCTTGCTACGATCTTAATATTGTTGCCCTTCAGCTCCATGAAAGGAGATAAAAATCAAGCCAGAAAAATAACTCAGGTGCAGAAACATTTTCTCATTTGCTTCGAAGCATCAAATTTTGATGCTTTAATGCAAATTTGATACAGTCTGCTCTCACCACCGGCTGGAGTAGACAGCACATGGTACTCCTATAACACTGTGCACTTACAAGAACTGCAGTTTGGGAAGAACTGAAATTGTTATGAGGGAGGACAGTGATCCTGTTTTTAAGATGTTAACAAAGGACTCTCTCCCCAACGTATTGTTGGTTAAGCTCCAGGGAAGAAGGAAACTTCTGTTTCAGGTCAGCTCTTACAAAAACCTAATTTCACAGCATTACATTTATAATGCATTTTGCTTTCTGTAAATTCCTTATAATACAGCCACGAAAATCAATTTCTTCCGCTCCAAAATCCCCAAAGCAGTGTGATTTTGCAGTTATTACAATGTGCTAAGTATTAGTAAAACCCGCCTTGTTTCTTACTTCTTTGAAAAAATAATCCATATGGGGACCAATACACAGCTTGAATGTTTGCTCTGTCTTGAATGCTATTTATTACACCGAAGATGCATAATTTAAGAATCTACAGCAATCCAAAATTCATATGCAACTTCTACCTCAGCGCTGACCTCATGCTAACTCACCCCAAAGCTTCAGAATCACAGAGGATATGAAGAGTGACATTAAAGGCAGATAATAAATATTAATATTTCACAGATATTCCACTGCAGTGATGTCAGCTTTGATGAGAGAGATGGAGTGTGAGCTCAGATCTGTAGACTCCACAGAGCAGTAAGGCTGCAGCTGCTCCAGGAACAGCTCATAAGTCCCACTGGGGACCCTGGAAACTAGGCAATGAGGAGAATAACACAACACAATCAATGGCCCCTAGCTGAGGACCCCACCTCAATGAAAGCAGTCGTTATTTAATATAAAACTGCACGGAGGCTTGGCTACAATGCAATGAAGCACATTTACTGTTCGTCAATTTCTGTTTTATTATTATTCCTGTTAAATTGGAATTTTTTCAGGATCACCATTTGCTATCACATCAATGATTTGCCTCATTGCTCAGGCAGTGGAATTCCAAAACCGGCTGATCACTACCTTAATAGAGAAACACAGGTGAGTTTCTTCAAATTCAGAAGATAAGACTAAAGCAAATGGTAAACAGGCAATAAGGCAGGTGTTCATCATGATCAAGAGAAGAACAACCTCCATCTCGTGCCTATTAAATATCTATGGAAGGAGCGAGAGGGTAGAGCTTACAGGTTGGTGAGAGCTGGTGAGGGCCCTGCTTATTTGGGAAACTGTGAAATGGCAGCCCCCATTCCTTGGCTTCTGTAGACCCATCTCAGGTCCCTGTAGGACTCCCTCTGGTTGTTCTACAGCTTCAAATCATTGTGGAGCTCCCGGGTCTTTGCAGAGGAGGAGGAAGGTACCCCATGAGGAAAAACAGTGAAAGCACAGGCATTTGATTTTATTGCTGCCTGCCCTGTGTGTTAGTGTGTTAATCCTCTTCCTATCCCTGCTGTGCTATGGCTAGTGTTGATTTGTCACCTTTACTCTGATCTGTGATCTGTCGTCAAGATCCAGAAAAGCACAATATTATTATTATTATTATTATTATTATTATTATTATTATTATTATTATTATTATTATTATTTAAAACATTGTTTCTTATTATTTACATTAGATTTTCAGAACTAATATAGTTTTCACACTTAACTGACTTAGCCTTGGGCTGCTTGACCCAAGGCTAACTGTAGTACTGGGTGGGCCTCCAACACATAACCCATTAATTTTCTCTATCTAACCAACAGGAAGCCCTTGATTGATGTGGGTGCTATCTCACTTTTAACTGTGCCGGCATGAAACAAAGCTTAGCCCAAGGCTAAGGGCTCAATGAGGGATTTAACACTACATTTAGCTCTGGGCTAAGAGCATTCTAAATCACACAATAGAACTGTCAGGAATAATGGATTGTTGTAACTTTGCACATCTCACCTTTATGAAAACGCTGTGGCCTCTGGAGAGGATAAAGGCCTCTGCGTCGTTGTTTCTTAAGTAATACGATGCCCCTTCTCTTACCCTCCCCTCCCTGAAGTTTCCGGAAGTCCTTCACTACCTCTTCCTGCAAAAGAGGAATATCTGTAAGCACAGCAACCAAGGACAACATGGCAGGCAAAAGCTGTGGGCGGAAATGTTGTATAAGAGGCCATAATGCAGAAATAAATGGCCAAGGGGATTGTTAAATTTTGACCTTTAAGCCAGACTCATCATGTACAGGTTTTGCAGTGAGATTACCCACAACTCTACATTATAGGCAGGGACAGTTCAAATGGCCGATGAAATATCTTGTTTAAGCATGTAAATGCAAAGTAATAAAACAGGCAGGTGTTTATTATTTGAATATTCCCAGTGACTTCCTGAGCTGCTGACTTACATAAAGTGTGCTCTGAATCAGTTTCTAATATTAGATGTACTTACGGAATGAAAAATTTCAGATTTAAAGAGCAGTGACGGCCTTCTTTAAGGAATTTAGAGTTGAAGGTAAATAAGTATTTTAGAACTGAAATAAAACCCACATTCCACATACAGATGTTTACTTTTTATTATAGATGAGTCAGAAGTGTCAAAGCCAAAATCTTATAATGGTCTAAGCTAAATAACCATTATGCAATGCCATTTACTGCTTGTGAATCACTGCTGCTTTTTTGTAATCTAAAATATTTACAGGATCCTGTGTATGACTGTACACTAGAACAACAAAAGATATTGATTGACCTTCTCCAAAAGACCAAACAAGTTTATTCGGTATTGCTATGCTGTGATTAGTGGCCTGTGACCAGATGCGTAAAAAACTAAGTACACTCTTGAACTAAGTGCTCATGGATTGTATAAAGCCAAACATTTTGCAAATGTTAACAAAATAAGTAGACTATGCACACCAACAGCAGTCAACAGTATATCCATATCAACAAACAATTAATTTTAAAACTTGTCAGTAAAAATATGAAATGATGCACAGGAAACATGTCATTATCACACCGATACTTACTCATTGACTTCATACTGTGCTTAAAAAAACATCCTTTGCTTCCCTCCCTAACCAGATCTGTACTGTTGATTAATCTACTGGTGCGTAGTTGGTTACTTATAACAGTGTTTTTCAACCCTGGTCCTGGGGACCCACTGCCCTGCATGTTTTAGATGTCTCCCTGCTCCAACACATCTGATTCAAATGAATGGGTCGTTATCAGGCTTCTGCAGAGCTTGATGATTGTCCATTCATTTGATTCAGGTGTGTTGGAGCAGGGGAACATCTAAAACATGCAGGGCAGTGGGTCCCCAGGACCAGGGTTGAAAAACACTGACTTATAAAACTCAACTCCCAATTTTACCACACACCACTAGGAGGCATTAACTCCCAACCACAGACAATATGTAAAGATGTAGAATTAATCCTGACAATAATTAACAATGAAATGAAACAAAATAGATAAAAACATTAAACCCTAGAGTATGTATATAGAAAATAACATTGTCCAGGCATTCCTGATCAAGGAATATACCAGGTTTTAAGAGCTCTGGGTTCAGGGAAATAAGAGAATGGGGGGATGCTAGTCAAGTCCTGACACAACTGCTGTGGCTTCAGAGAGATTGAAAAGAGTGAGTAGGATTTAATGATGATACTATTCACTATGCACACTGCAGCCCATTCTTTATTCAAATATGAGCACTGTGCTGTCCAATACTGGTTAACCTGACATGCTTCAGTACATATCCAGTCGGATTAACTGTAATACATACTTAAATAGCCCTTGATAAGTACACCTGTAAAGCTTATAAATAATGTTATCATAATAGCACTAGTATCTCCATTAAACAGATGTGGAAAATTTATATCACGGCCCAAAACAGGGATAAAAAAGGAAATTCTGTAACAGCAATGTGCCAGCAGAGGGCAATGAAGCTAAATTAATCTAGAAAAGTCCTGTTTTCTTGTAATATCCATCTCTCTCCAAATGTTTTAAGTTCCCATACATTAAAAACTACAGTAAATGTATAAATACCACATATATTAAAAGTTTAACATTATATGTTAGCATGTTTGAGAATATCATTTGGTCAAATACTAAATGTTCACGAAAAGCCGTTGTATTTTATTTGTTCTCCAGTCACTGAACTCTGGATACTTTTAGTGAAATAATTTCTTTCTTACATTGAATATCTCTCGTAAATCCAAAAAAAACTCAAATTTCAAACATTTCAAATAACTGAAAATGTAGGCCTAGGTCTATGTGGAAGTGCTAATATAACAAAACTGCCAATTAGAGGACATCATTTTATGGACCGATTAACAAATTAGTGCATTTTGGGATTAAGAATGCACATATGTTGAGTCAGTGCTGTGACAAGTGCATCAACAAGAGATGTGCAGGCAGGTTTGGGAATTTAAAGTGCTTTTCCTTTGTGACACATGGTCTGTTATAGACTTCAAAGTAAGGGATACACTGCAAAGGATGAATTGTCACTCGTGAACTTTTCATTGCAGGAGCAGTAGAATACTCTGGGTGAGGAATGAGGCTCCAAGTTACAGGGCAGTGCTGCAGCTACTGCTGCTGGTCTAAGGGCATTATGCCTAATTAAATTAAAGGGTTCATCTTTAATCTTTGTCTCCTCTTATTGACTCCTGTTAATTACACTTTGGGATTAGTGCCACTACTTCAAATTCACCATAATGAAGTCTGTTCTACTTAGTAGTGGTAGTAATTCCAAATACGCTTTTGAGATGCAGCTCATTTATTTTGGTTACTTGTTTATGAGGCATGTATTCATTAACAGGGCTTTTGTTTGGCTTGGGGAGGTGGTTGACTGTCAGATGGAAAATACTGTATGATTTTATCTAGAGCCATTAGCTTTTATAGGTAACGAGAAGGGAAGGGATTATTGGAATGGTAAAAGATCACCATAGGGCTAAATCCCAGCCACTCCAATAATATATCAATGGTCTGCCAAAAAAGGAGTGTTTCTCATCTGAACCAGATGCCAACATGGACCCCGTCAAGACCTGGGCGTATCCGTTACTCCCACATTTGTCCACAAGCCCTTTCAAAAATGAGAAGTTCCCTCCAGCTCAAACAGGTGTATGTTGGAAAGGTTCCTGGGAAAGAGGAGCTGGTCTCAGGAATGCCAGCAGCCAGTGAGGAATTTCAGAACCATTTCTTCAGCAGCCCGTCTCCAGAGGCTGGCTTTCCTCATCCCCAAACGTCTTGCAGTGAGGAATTCCTCAAGACACTGTTGGAGCTGAGGGTTGGAAGCAACGTTGGATTCATAAGCAAACTGATGTCATCACAGAAGACTGTGTTTGATGGTAGAGGAAGTAATTACAATTAGCATATTTGAAACTTTCTGAGAAATTAAACTGGTTTTTAAATAGGAGTTTCTTTGTATGTGCAGGAGATATTATTACTGTATGTACAATTCTGATCAGGGAGAATGTTGGTGAATTGCCTCTTAAGCTACCATGGGTTTAGGAAACATTGTTTTTGCTGTAGCTTCCATGTGTAAATGAAGCACTATTGTCACCATGCAGTCTAGTTGTCAAAAAACCCACAAGAGAATGCTGTATTTTTCTTTTGTGTATAGGTTTTATCTGTATCACTGGTGTTGTATTGAATATCTTTACAAAATGTAATTCATTACATAACAGAACCTAGCAATACATGCCCTACCATTCCAATACCATACCATTAATTAGATAAATTTGTATGTATACTGAAAATGCAAGGAAATATAAAATGTTATCTTGATACGATTTTTAAAAGGCCTTTATTCAACAAAATTCTAATGAAAACCTTTTCCTGGTGTAGTTAGGTCACTGTTCAGCCTGATGAAACATTTCACAGAATGTCAAGATGTACGGTTTCACCAGTTAAATTCTCAGGAAATATTTTCTAAAAGCTTTCTCTTTTTAAATAGGCCGTCTTAAATATATGCTAATATATGCACAATATTTTAGATAATATCACAATATTCTAGATAATGCCCTAAGGAAGGCAACGTGACATCTATGATATACTAAATATTTTAAATGTGTGTACTGTGTGTGCGTGTGTCAGATTGCTAGGGGGGCACACACCACGGCAGTTAGTCTGAGACCCCTACACATTGTCAGAAAGCGTCGGAAAATTCAAACAATCCAGTGTCAAATTCCACAACAGAAAAAGCATGTCTCTGCTTACCGTGTCTGGGAAGCAGGGGAGCCGGATGACCTCCAACTACTAGTGCGCTACAAGAGGAGAGTAGGGGGTGGACTTAAATCTCAGAAGAAACAGCACCAACTTCTCAAACATGTTGCATGTGGGCGTTTATTACTAATTACACAACATTATTTCATTCGCCGTCAAAAGAGTATATGACTGTCCATGCAATGCCTTCAATGCACGGGGTAGGCTACCCAAATAGTTTTTGTGTTCATTGTGCATGTTCGAGCCGACTCAGGTTTGCGCTAAAAGCGCTTATTTATTCTACGAATTCAAACAACCAGAAAGGGTGCCCGTGATTTCTTGACTCACTGAAGACGCGGGCTATTCAGCCATGGGCGCTATTGCTGCGATAATACTTGCGACTTGTCTTCACGGAATTTTAGGATGCCAGCTACCCAACGACTGGAGACCACAGACCGAGTCGTGCAGAGCCGAGTTGGCGGAGATAATAGTTTTTGCCAAAGTTCTGGCGATTCACAAGGACTTCTACAGCGTGTATAACTATCTGCCGTGGCAGTACGACACGAAGCTCCTTTACTCTGCAGAGATAGAGCTGCTGTGTGACCAGGCATGGGGCAGCATGCTGGAGGTACCCGCCGGCTCCAGATTCAATGTCACCGGACTTGGTTACTTCCCCTGTCATTCGTACAGTGTCCTGGAGGACAATGCGTATTATTTCTTTCTGAGGTAAGCTACGAGTGAAAAATACCAACAAATATGCAATTGTGCATCATACGCATTTAGAGCGTGATTAATTTTAGGCAAGATCTATAGCTTATGCTTTTCCAATATTGTTATCTCATCATTTTAAACACTTTGAATTGCTCATGGAATACAGTAGCCTAATTTACGCGCAGTACGCACAAGTGTATCCTATCCCACGTGATATAACAACAAATCAACGTGACGGAAACAGTATCCTTTTGACAGCACGATAAAATAAAGCATCAGGAGCTAAACTGCAGAAAGGACTGTGCCTTCCTGTGGATGATGAGTCATCGTAATACTTATTTCATAGGCCTGACTGTAGCCTAATTTCGCCCAAGCCAACCAAATGACGTGAATTAGTATGGGGTGTCATTACAGGTGGAGAAGGCTGCAATTAACAAGTCAAGAGACAATTAAATGTACATGACAAGAAATACATCTAATAATTAAAGGTTTAATTAATGTGTTCCCGGTATTAATTATGACCGTTGTGCAGTTAATTAGCTACGCTCTTCTGGTGTCCGCTTCTCTCAGTTAAAACTGAACTACAAATTGGAAAGTTGCCCATTAAGTTGTCTTCAATTTTATTTATTTATTTATTTATTTATTTGCAATAACATTTTTATTAGATCACGTGTCAGACATAGATGCAAATCGCAGAAGCAAAGCCGGGGACAAACACTTTTTTCCACAAGTGACCTTTTGCCACCAAGTTAGCCTATTAAAGGCGGTGACCCAGGACCAATTCTTGCCACAGCTGAAATGAAGTTGTGGTGGAGCAGGTGTTTAAAAATAAAGGGCCTGCTTTATATAGGCCCATGAGTAATATGGATAAGTTCCCTTTTACCTCATCTTTTTAAGTATTTCTAGGAGGAAAATATTGACTTTCTTCGATCGTCCTTCAAGACTTTACTGCCAAAGTCCATTACACCTGAAGTCAATAGCATCCAGTACATAAATTTTCCTTCCCCTTAAAATTGCCTTTGAAACTAACTGCAGTTCTTACGACAACAGTGCTCCTGGATCGTTCAGTTCCTAAGCCATCTGCAACCTTTGAATTACAGTTTGTTCACTGGTGCAAGAGCTCTTCATCTGGCACAAAAAAGCTGTGCTGCACCTCTGAAACAATGAGTCCCAATCAGATCATGTAAAATTTCTGTTTCTTATTACAACATTGTAATTACACTTTGATTGATGTGTAGAATCTTTCTAGTCCATTGTTTTTTAGTTCATACCTTTTCACCGTAGCTAAATAAGGAATTTCAGTAAAACGAATAAATCAGCTGTTTAATGTGTGGGTGCGCACCATTGGTTGCAACCCACTGGTACACTAATTAAAGCAGTGAATATGAACATTTTGGCTGTGAGTCTCTGGGAGGGAACTGCAATTCTTTAAATGGAATCCCAAACATATGGCGATGCATTGTTGGGCTGAATGGCCTGTTCTCGTCATTATGCTATGTTATGTTAAGTTATGTTGTGTTATGTACAGCCGCATTTCCATTGGCTTTAGATGTGGGAACCAGTTAAACAAATGAATAATCTAAGGATCTCACAGGGGGTATCTGGTGAAGGTTGCCTCTCTGAAGCCTCCTCTTTAATTGTGGGTGGAGTAGTCACATTTGCACTTCCTTCTGGTACTTCCTCTTCTATTCTGGCTTGACAATAATTGGGCAGATGGCTTCACTTTTCTATGAGGGAGTCAAACCACGCATAGAAGAAAAATAAGCTTTTGCAAGTGTTAAGTAAAGCATTATGTCATTGTCAAAACAAATTCTCCACCAGAACACTGAATACTTTTTAGGAGCTCCAGGGGTTTTCTTGAAACGGTACATAATGGTTGTCAAACTTTTCCATTGCTTGAAGTCACACAGAAAGTGCGTGGTGGGGCTCTGGAACTCTGAAACAAGTATAAAGTTGAAGAATGTGTGAGACTGGTGTTTGTTTTCACTCTTAAACATATAAGTGTCTGCTCTGCGTGAAGGTGAAAGATGATCAGCTCACATTGGTAAGTTTATTAGTAGATGACATCCAAAGTATTAAAAATATCAATTGCATTTATGGGGAGGTGTTATAGACCCTGACAACCATTTGACTAAATAGATTGTTTTTTAGTGCGTACAGATCACAAAAGTAAAAATGGTAGCAAATAGCTTGGTAGTAGGCCTATATCTTTTATTTTAAATGAAATATTCAACAACAAAAAAAGGTTAAGAAGATGTAAAAAGGACAGAAATAAATTTGAATATTGACTCTTGCTTGTCATGTTATTTCATTATTTGGCATATCAAATTGGGGCAGTCTGTTGTCATTCATGGGTCAAACGTGTGCTGAGATTCAAGTGGAAGATTATTTTATGAAAAACAAAAAAATCCCCAACTTAGCAGTCACATGAACACATCCTCACACACAATGTGGGAGATACTTGAGCAATTCAAAAACAAGGTGCGTGTCAGGACAGTAGATGTACTTCTCTTGAGGGGTGTATGGGTATAAGCTAACCCTAATCATAATCACACAGTTAACAGCTCTGTGTGATGCTCTTTTGTAGTACTCTTGTGTAAATGTGCTTTCACAGGGACCTGTTTTCAAGACCCTGACAAAAGTCATTGCAGCTCATGTTTAGAGCCCAGGAATTTCTCTCATCTTCCAGTTTCAGTAGTGTCCCACTAAAGCTCTGGGGGTTTGAGTCACTGCCAACTGAGTGTGTACTGAAAAACAAATCAGTGTTATTATTTATCATTTAGTTTGTTTGATATTAGGTTGATATATAATGACCTCTTCATAAAAGCAATGTGTTTGTATTAGCACGCATCTCAGCCAATACCCACAGCGCAACAATTGGCCGATGCTCTTATCAAGAGCGATGAATGGTGGCGTACATCAGTACTACTCTCAGACTTTCAGGAATACCAAATAGCAGACTAAGAGAGGGCGGTGCGTGTTCCAGGTCTACTTACACTCCGGTAACCACTCATCCATCCTGGCTCCACAATGCTCCTGCTTACATTCTTTGCCCAGTTGTTGACTGTAATCACAATGAAACGTATCTTTGTACTGATCAGTAGTCTTGGCAGAGCACACAAACACACACAAACACACACACGCACACACACACGCGCACGAGCGCCCACACCATCTGTGCATTGGGACCAGACTCACACGCACTGAACACAACAAGCCTGTCAATCACAGATCACTGTTTGGGTGGATATTGAGTGTATTTACTTTTGGTTTGCAAACTGACAGTGAGCTACAGTGACAGTGGAGCTGTAAGAGAGAGGAGAAATATGGAAACATTTTGTGTGCATGGAACAAATTAGTTTTGATGTTATTTTTCAAGGACTCACTAAGCTGGAGAAGCAGAATTGTAGAGCACATCCCACTAATTCAATGATCACTAGAACAGTAAGCAGGAGTGTTTTATGTTCTACTAACGAGAAAAGCGTTCAAGTGTCGCCAAAATGTATCTAATTTAGGCAAGGAAGGGTGAAATTTAACTTTAACTAGATCCCACCTATGCACACTGATCTGGTGATAGAATCCTACTGCAGAAGTCCTCTATAATACATTTAATCACATTTTAAAATAAGAAAGCTCTTATTTGTTTTATAAATATGAATAAAACAATATTCTATCGTACACAGCATTTGTATATGTTTATGTTTACTGAAACAGTTCATTGCCCAAGTGTCCTTCCGGAGATTTGAATCTGGAAATTGGTTCCAAGCCCTGCAACCTAATCCAGACATGCCTCACTGCCAGTAAGGGCCTCCTTAAGTGGACAAAGATGTCTAATTTAATATCTACATTCAGGCATTTAGCAAACATTTATACAAATTGCTGTTATGGTTTAAAGTAAGACAAAATACTGTTGCAGTATTTATTTTGACTTTGCTCTCATCTGAACACTGCACGCCATGGCTATTCTAGGAGCAGTGTTTTTTTTGAAGAGCTATTCCACACCGGGTATTTCTACAGCATTTCACTCTGGGGATTTTCCTATATCCCGTTAAATGGGGCACTTTGAGAGACTGGCCCTCATAATCCCTTATAATCACAGGCTTTTTAGACCGATTCATATGCCAAGGTAAAGAAATGCACAGTACAGTTGCCAATGCATGACAATAGGCACTTAACAAATCTAATCTTTTCAATAGATCATACAAATAATATTAAATATCATATAGACTCTGAACTGCATAGAGATCATTTTCAGCTATATTCAGGTTTCAATGTGAAGCAGACAAGGAGAAAGAGGCTAATCAAGTCCTATGATATTACAGTATATGTCATACACAATATTACGCCCACACATCTGGAGCCCAGTTTCGTAACACAGAGAATTTTGGGAAAATCAATGTAAAGATTAAAACCACTGAAAGACGTGCTGTACAGATTACCCAGGCATGCGGTAATGGAATGACTCTACCTTCTCCAAGGATGGACGAGAACTACAACATCATTCCTCACGGCGTGAACTTCCAGGACCCCATCTTCCAGGACACACCCGAGAACCACCGCATGTTTGCCAGCCTCTTCCAGTTCGCCAACTGCACGGCGGGGACCCAGGTCCACACGCACAGCCCGGAGTGGGAAGCTCAGGAGGACAGTCGGGTAAGGCCCACCAAATCCCTGAGGCCAACCGGCTGCGTCCGACAGCCCAGCTACGCGGCGTGTAACTGGCCGTAGTGTTGCTCTGTAATGGCAGGGATGTCCGCATCTCATCCAGCGCAACAGCGACCCCCTCTGGTCAGGTGGACCCACACAACCTACATGAGCTACACATTCACATCCTCCACCATTTTATTTCTGTGTTAGCTTCATTGAAAGACAGTGGAGTGAAAAGAAGCAGCAGGTTTACATCATGTGTTTTGATGGAAATGATCTACAGTAGGATATATAAATATCAATAAAAGATATTGTAACACTTCACAAAATGGGAATGCATGCACATTATTGCCACTTTCATTCATCCATCCACTATCTATACCCGCTTATCCTGGTCAGGGTCTCAGGAGGTGCTGGAGCCCATCCCAGCGTGCATTTGGGGAGAGGCAGGAATGCACTGTGGACAGGTTGCCAATCTATCGCAGGGCACGTTTGCTCACCATTCACTCCCACACTCATACATAGCGGTATGACTTGCAAATGTGCAAACTCAGGCCCTTCCTTTCTCCTCAGTCCTTTGATGACCTCATAATCTAGCAGGACGTATACATTCCATACAAGGCTATCAAGCTGTTTCTAGCTACAACAGCGCTACTGTATTCCTTATTTTCATACGGCTAACCCTGATGCGGCTTTGGCAATCAGAAGGACGATCATAACAATAAATGGTCAGCCTGTATATACAGTTAAGTGACCCCCTGTCTGGTTTGTTTCAGCCACAACATTATCCATTAATCTGCACCCATCCTGCACACCCATGATGAATAGCAGGGCACTGATCCCAGGGAGACGGATTTATTATCCTCTCTAATGGCTTCGTGGGGGAGGGCGAATCCAACCACAATTTACTTTCTAGTAAAATAGCTTTGCCGATGCAGACATTACAAGCACACGTAACAAATAAATAATATGACAACATTGATATACTGGCAGTGTTCTGGTCAGCATAATCACAATCTTCAAAGAGTATTGAAAGATGTGCACTTAAGTTGGTGTTTTCTTTGGCTAGGAAGCCAATGACTGATACTAAACAGAAAACACTGCAGTTGAAAAACTACTGTTGACCCCCCACTATTAATCCATGGCTTGGTTTCTGAGAGCTGGTACGGTGTAGGAAGTGAGATGAGGGGGTGGGGGGGGGGGGCTTTCTATGCATTTCATATGATATAGAGTGCTGTTAAGTGCATTACGTGCATCTGTCTCTTAGTAGAGAGACACTGCTGAGCTGTTCAGACTACAGCTGAGGCTGTGACAGAGTGACACTAGGTGGTCTTGACATTTTAATTTATTAAAATTGCCTGTTCTTTTCTAAAGTTGCTGACACTGCCTGCGAGCTACGTATGTGTAACCTGATCGGCTCTGTAGAACAAACATATACCTCCAAGATTCCCATCAGTCCGAGAATCAGGGAGAGTCATCGTTTGCAGTAATTTATTTATTGTGAAACTGCTTTACTAATCATTATGCTGTAAAGTTCCTACTATATTTCTATGTTACCATCCCTTTGCATTTATGCATCCAAGAAACCAGCATCCAGCAAGCTGAACAGGCATCAGTTAGCCTGTCTCAATCATCCATCTCACATCCAGCAAGTAATTGGAAATTCAGCTTTTTATAATCGGAATGCATGTGGAGGAGAATCTTTCAACTCGGATGCTGCTCTTTGAACTCGCTTTTAGACTGCTGCTTCTTTCATACCATTGAAGAAAGGAACATATTCCAGTATTTCATAGTGCATTTTTGATGTAGCATTTCATGAATACATTTGAGTTTTATTCAGTGAAGTATCCTAAATTTTAGCTGGCAAAATCAATCATGTTTTTCCATTATGCACAAAATGCATCTCTTACATTGCAATTATAGCTTTCCTAGCCTCGTTTGTCAGGTTCATATGGTGATATTAGCCTGAGCAGCTTGACTATGATATGAGATAAGCCTGCCCAATGTCTAGGAGTCTTCTTTGCTAATTAACCAATTGTCAGTCACCTACTCTGAGAAATAATGGGTCAACAGGGCTCCAATCTGAGGCAGTGAATCAAGCCAACTTTAGCCACTTATTGATAATATCTAAGCGAAAATCTAGCATTTTGCAGGAAACCTATAACCCATTGTAATTTTCATTTCCAGACTCTAGTAATATAGTGCATGTGGCAGAGATTACAGCTTATGCAGGAAAGAGCTTTTTTTCACTATTTGAAACCTGTCAGATATTACAGAGATGATGTTAACAGTAATTCTGCAAAAGTTTCTGATAGACACGAACAAGCATAATTCCTAGAACACAGACTAATTTTCTAAATCACAGTATACTTGCCACTCATGTTAGTACATTTCACCTTGAAATTACTATATTATGTATATCATGTGAATTATGTAATTTGATTTAAAAGCTGAAACTCTCAGTAACCTCATGAATTCTGTGAGTTTTGCTCTCTGCTCAATCTAGATTCGTTTTTAAAACTTTTTTATTTACATAAATCACATTTTCTGTAATTACTGACCCATTGTGATTCCTGTCTGCTCTGTGCGTACTTGCTGTGGCCTGTTTGGTCCCGCTCTGCTGTTCAGTCGCTCTGTCCTGCTCTGTTCCGCAGCTGCTGTGCTCTGCGGTCCAGAAGGCCTTATACGAGGAGGAGGAGCGGGTCAAAACCCTCTCTCAGAAGGTCCGCTCCCTGGAGAAGGCCAACGGCCACCTGCGGGACAAGGTGAAGAGCATGAAGCGGCTTCTGAGGCAGGCCAAGAATGAGAGCAAAGAGAAGAAGCAGCACCTCAAACAGCAGCATGAGCCCGAACGCGCTAACGCCAGCCGCGACTCGCACCCCCAGCAGGACACCACCCAGGAGCAGAGCAAGCCCCCGAAAAAGGTCGTCTCCAGGAAGCCAAAGAGCTGAACCTGTCCCGGACACTGTCCCACCCAGGGCCAAAGGTCACGCATTATTCATCTGATGACCCTAGGGAAAACACACATCAGCAAACGACCTGTTCAGCAGGGGGAGTCAGCAGAAACCACAGAGCATAGCCAGACAGAACGTGCATCGGGTATCAGCTAGGAGCCACGGAGACAGACCAAATAAACATTTTATTTTTAAATGTGATTGTCTCTTTCTGGGGGAAGGAAAAAGCAATTCAAGATGGTTTAAATTAAAAAGGAATCACGGCATACATGTTCTCATTTAGCCCACTTAAGGACTTGTTTTGCATTTTCAGACAAGGCGAAATTAGATATAATTTCTAGTTTGCTTTATCCTCTGGGTTTCTTTCAGAAATTTGTAGAAGGAAAGAAAATTGTAGTTTCCAGTCAGCGTTTCAAGTCAGGCTGACTCAGGCATAAAAGTAATCCAGCTCCCCTCTTATTATGAAATGCTTTCTGGGAATGTTGCAATCAGCCAATGTTAATTTGCACCATCCTTTCTAGAAAGATGAGCAGCCAAACTGTGTCCCACTGCCTTCGTCTCCACCATACTGAGGAAAGATACTGAGATTCGCAACTTGCACTGTTTAAAAACTTTACATATAGTAGTGACTGAATCCAGTGGTGCCTGATCTATCTTGCTTCTGTTTGTGGCCAATTGTAATATATACTCATACTTTACTAAAGTTTGTATGTTCGGTAATGGGGTGCTGCGCATTCCAACCATTGCCGTAATCATAGAATGATTTAAAATATGAATATGAATATGATCAATTTTTAAAGAATAGATGTGATGAGTGTCTTGTTAAAAAGAGATTTTGTCTGTTTAAATGCTTGTAGCCTATGGATTAAGTTAACCAGTATATTCACACTGTATTATGTAAACTAGCAGCTTGGGTCTTTCACCAGTAAATTCAGCTTCCATTTTCCCTTAGACTGTGCTGTCCATCAGCATACAGTATGTTATGATGTTTTACTCCATGATATATCTTATACCACATCTTATTTTATGGCATATTAAACAATGAAATACATTTTTCCCATTTAAGAATTTTTGTTTAACCTCACACCACTTGCCTGCTGTTTTTAAACATTGACTTTCTGGTCATACCGCCTTCCAATACCTGTAAGTAATTTTCATGCAACACCCCTCGCACTTAATTTCCTGTTTTTTAACCAGGATTAGCTCTGCAGTGTAGGAGTCTGCAGTGCAAATTTGTGTGGGTTCCCTCCTCTCCTCACTCCACTGTCAAAGAGTTAAGTCAGCATCAATATCTCACATGTTAGTCTCCTGCTTCACAGACACCAGATGCGTGGGAGAGGAAGACCACCTCGCTTCTCACATCCCCGTCCTCGACAAGATCATCATCTGCATCTCCTCTTCGTGTCCCGCATCTCAGATTTAATGTCTCATTTTGTGAGTCAAAGTCATGCCCCCAGCACCATGATATTCCATGACAATTCAAGTCTGGCAACCCAAAAACCTCAAACATTACTCACTCTAACTGCTATGCTGTCTGTGACATGCAGAAACTAGGTATCACCAAAAGATACAGTGTTCAGGAACAGATAAATCTGCTTATATGTTCAATTTGCCAATATAACATGGTTTCATTACATGTAAGCAGCTTTTAAAATAACAGTTGCTGACAATTCACAGATGATGGGATCTTCATTGTATGTTATAAACCTGAGATGACAAAAATGGAGACACAAGGTTTTTTATGGCAAATACATTATATTGATAATGCTTCGCTTATCGTGGCAAAATTTTGAAAAGTTTCAGTTTTTTGTTTATCGTGAATTTTGTGAGCTCTTAAATTGAGGACAGAGAGCATTTAGACCGAACACTGGCTCATATTTCTCTAGTTCTTGTATTGCAAGCACTTTAGTAAGCAGCTGTACCTGTTCATCATATGTTGTAGGCACTGTAATGATTAATGGGGTCTGTGTGCGAGTGTTTGTGTGTGGGGGAGGGGGTTGCTTGGTTTGAATTTCTATACAAGTCTGAAGAGTTGAACTGAGAGCTAATTCAGCTGTTCTCCAGAACTAAACGAGGAGCTAAATGATAGGCATGTGCCAGAAAGTCTGTGGGCTTTCCACAGTCATGGGCTGGAACTTCTCAATTTCTCAGGGACCCTGAAGACTGGTGCAATTTTCCATTCCCATTTATGCATTCAACACACATGCAGCGAGAGAGGCCATTTATGAACTCTTAAGGTGTCAAATATCCTGGCTATCTGCTTTATAGAAAATGCCAGAAAGTACTGTACAGAGCAACAATTTCACTTGTTATTACAGTGGAAGGAGCAGATTCCCTCCAAAAATAATTAAATTCAATTTGTCTGGTATCAGTAATTATAAAAACCTGACATTAGAGTATGCATAAGTAACACTGATGGGCAATTAATAAATATCCCATGTTACATTCATTACCAAGCTGGCTTCATACTGACACTTTTTGTGTAATAGAATTAAAAACAAAATGCTGAATATAGAAATAATTTCATTGTGTAGGTTTGGATGGGTTAGAAATTGCCGCAACACATTTTAACATAATAACTAATCATCCAATATATTGCTTACTAGCCTCTTACGAGTCTCACATAAAAAGAAAAAGATAGATCCACCCGCCATTCATAGTTAATTTTACATCTGTGAATTGAAACACATTCTGCATTATCCCATTATGAAATTTCTGTTTTCTTCAGGCATATATGCTTCCAAATCCCTCAGTAGTATATTTTGAGCACAATTCTCAGAAAATAATTGACTCTAATACTTTCCATGTGGTTGTATTAAACATACCAACATTCAGCATTCAGGATGTTTATGACACGTGAGTTTGATTTCCCCATCGTACGAGAAAGCCAGGATGCAATGAAGTCGTAAGATAGGTCAGCGTAAGGTCATTTAATGGGCCTGGACTACAGGCCCTGATGGTGTGCCCTGGCTGACCCTGAAAGGGGAGACTGTAAAAGAAGTTTTCAATTTGCCCTGTCCCAAAAGCTCTACATCACAGGGCTCACCTCAGAGGAATGTGTCATCGCTTCACCATGATATACACGCACTGGCCTGTTCAATGCGCACACAGACGAGCTGCAAAACAGATGTGGGACAATACAGAAAATGCAGGAAATGGCCGCACAAGATGTCCAGTTTGATTCCTTTCAACTTACAGTAGGTAAACTTAGGTCAGCTAGAGGCCATTCCTAGACTACTGTCCACTCCTGGTAGTGGAATTCCACAGCTCTAAGGCTGGCAAGAAAGCTTCCTTTTAAACACTAGATGATTGGCACCAGGAAGAGCAAGTTATTAAATTACCTGGGGACTTGAGTGACCTTACCTCACCAGAATGAAGTTAGTAGTGCCCTTCAACTTAGTGGCACCCTGGTTATATTTGGCTAGTGACATAGCCTAGATATGAACTAATGCTATTCCAGCTGTATCTTTGTTCCCCATTGTGAGTAATGGGTCTGCAGCTTCTGTGAGCTCACAGAGAGGAAGAGAGCAGCTTTCCAAGTCTCTAAAGCCTTGCACCCATCACTCAGGACAAGTGCAGATGCCTTTTCATACCTGGGGTGAGGGCACAGAGCATACATCTATGCTCACTTTTTGACTACTGTACTACTACCAGGAAGATCAAGAGTGAGAAAGGGGCGGGGGATGTCTGTACATTGTATATGCAAACAAACACACACATAATCACTGGGGTGGCAGGTATGCCATCCCGCCAAGTTACGCCTTTGGCGGGGCGGCATGCCCCATACCGATATAGATGTTACAACCTGCGAGCTTTCACTAAATTGATTCAGCAGGAGGAGGAATAGTGGAGAATTCAACAGAAGCAGGGGACATGTGGCACATCCCTTCTGGATTCCCCCCCTCCTTGCAGGCCTTCGCTCATTTGCAATCACAACAGCATGACTAAACATGATTCACCAGATAATAGAAAATCCGCAAGTGCTATGGAGGGAAAGCCAGAGCCTCAAGACACTCAATCCACATGAACAGTCTATTAAAGGACCCGACTGCCTAAAATAGCGTGTTAATCAGGAGCAGTGCACAAAGCCAGGCCTACAGTCAATCAAAACCTTAATGGGTGAGCAGATTAGTGCCAAGGAAAACAATCTGTGGGTAGCTTTAATTGCCAACAGAGGTGTGTAATGGATCTTGATTTGTTTTGAATGGGCTGAAAGTGAAAGGTCTTTGTCCTTTCCCACATCATCTCTAACCCTTTGTTTCCCACAAACCAAGAGGAAACAAGGAAATGTTCAGAAAACACAAGCATCACTTTTTCAACCCTAATTAAAATGCATATTATTATATGCTAAATTATGTACAGTTGATAAGTGAGACAAATAATGTCTCTGTAAATTATTACTGACTGCATCCCAGTGAACTTTAAATTCATTACTATGGTATTCATTTAGACTGGAGTGACTCATTGCTCACTGACGTTCTCTGCTCTCTAGCACATAAACTAATACAAATAATTATGTTGAACTAAATGCTATCTCATTCTCATGCTATAAAATCTCAACTGTCTTATTTTCGATGTGGTGTGAGGCTCAGAGACACTATCTCTGTCACTATTCCTTCATAGTCTTACTTGGAGACCACAGCATGTTAAAAATTCCCTGATAACTTGGCCATGACAGCTGCTAAAAAGTGCATCACTTCTAAATGGATATACGGGAATCCCTCTGGTATCACAGAGTGGATAAATGAGATCAACTCATACATGCCACTAGAGGCAGCAGATGGCAAAACTTGGCCATGGATAAATTATAGGGATTCCAAGCACTCTTAATAGATTTAGTAGGTTAACCTAAAGCAGGAGGAAGTGGCGATGGAAGGGATGGACTAGGGATTAGAGGAAACCAGTGTTACTATGCAAGATACTTGCACTTACTGTGAGGTATACTAATTATATCAGTATTCGTAATCCTGTGCATGTAATACATGTATTCTTGGCACCCCCTCTTATTTTTTGTATGCTGTACACAAGGAGGACAGAGCCTCTGTAAAACCAGAATGAGAATGGTGCACACTGGGAAAGGGCAAACAGGGAAGAAGGGTTCCTTTCATCCTGGACACCTGGTGTTGACCTTTGACCCCACCAACTCCTCATTGCTGGTTCACAGCCTCGCTTCATGGAGCCTCACAGAGAGCACTAAAACGGCCCAGCTCACGCTCCCAGTAACTCATTTTCATTGGCCACCTTTTCATCTTAGTTATAGGACCTTGATGGTACATAAATTCAATTTCATTGGCCAGCTTGGCAATAAACGTGAGTTGAGATTGCCTTGCTCCTTGTGGGAAAACCATGAAAAATCAGCAATGACCACAACTTTGAGCAGCTAACTGCCCAGCAGCATTCTGTTTATGACCGTGGAAGTGCAAAAAACCAAGTCTGAAAAACAATCTTCATCCCTCTCTGCTACAGCCACTGGACCAATCACCTTCAATGAAAAAGCCAGATTGCTCTGATACAGCCCTGTAAGGTGAGAAGACCAAATAAAAAAACATTGTACTTACCAAGTTCCCCTCATTCTCAGGCCATAATAAATGGGAAGTTATGTGGAAAAGCTTGAGCTGTATTTGGCTGGAGGTTTGAGTCTGGATGCTTGTGTATTTAAAGAACATAGGACATGAGAAAGTCAATGTTTTCAGTTGAGGAACCAGAAGAGAATCTTGAGAGTGAATGTGCAAACATCGTGAGAAGCTGAATCGAGCAGGTGTAATTCATATTTAATTCTCAGATCGTTGACATCCTAAATCCTACCCAATGAAAAATATGTACAGTTAGTGTAGTGGAAACACAATCAGTGAGAAGCTTTCAGAGTGCACGTAGCATCCAGGCTTAGAGTATGTGACCTCACACCTCTATAACTCTGGACTTTTGGAATCTTGGTATTTCATGGCCTTTGATCTTTTGCTTTGACATACTGACCTGCCCATAAAAAAGAAGTGTTCTATTAAGGCAAATGGATGGTGAGTGGGAACTAAGGATCTACAACAACTTAGCCTCTCTCTCTCTCTCTCTCTCTCTCTCTCTCACGAGTACTTGTAGTAGTAGTAGTAGTGTCTGTCTGCTAGAGAGTTTATCCTTCTATATAAGCGATAGACAATCCACATGCACAACACACACACAATCATAACAGATACACAATCCTAAGGTTTTTCGAGTAACTTTTCAGATATTAGCGAAATGTTAACAGAAGAAAAAGCTAATGTATTAATGTTAAACCATTTCCTGTCTGGGCTGTCTGGGTAGTGTAGAGGTATAAGCACTTGCCTACCACCGTAGAAACCCGGGTTCATTCCCCGGCAGAGGTACTTCCGGCTTGACCAGACGTTCCTACAAACACAATTGGCAGTGTTTTCGCGGGTGGGAAGCTGGTGAGGGTATGAGTCCTGATTGTTGCATTAGCGACTCCTACTGGTTGACTGGGGCGCCTGTTCAGCAGGGAGGGGATCTGGGGAAGATAGCGTGAACCTCTGCACGCGTTATGCTCTCCCAGTGAAACTCCTCGCTTTCAGGTGAAAAGAAGCGGCTGGCGACTCCACATGTATCGGAGGAGGCGTGTGTACACCCTCCCCAGACCAACAGAGGATAGCGCATCGACCAGGACCGTGATACACACAAGGAATTGGTATAACGACTAAAATTGGGGAGAAAATGGGAGAAAAGTTTCCTGTCAAGTCAGATTTTTTTGAAAATACAGCTTTCCATCCACTCGCCCCCCCCCCACCCCCCCCCCCAAAAAAAAAAAAACTGAAAAAACTGAAGGCCAGACCCAACGTAAGATGAGTCACTCAACTTAAGACCTCACTCTCGATCTGAATACTCGTTAAAAGCCTGTTTTACTTATTCAGCCTTCAGCAGGCCAGAGACAAGATCAGACTAAATAATTTGAATTGACACATAAAGGTCCCCACATCCCAGCTACAACAGATCTTTAACATTCCATTTAACACATACGCATTGCAGCCAGAAGGCAAAAAGCATACTGTCAGGGGGAATATTCTCTCAACACTCTCATCTCCACATTTGATGCTAAAGACTGAAATGAGCACAAACCTTCCATGCAGGGAACCCAAGAGACACGCCCACCTCTTCCATCACACTCAACCACAGAGGGAGGTTCATTCTTCCCATAATGTTGACAGAACAACTGAGCGTGTCTTTATATGGAACAGAGAGAATTAACTGGCCATATCACATTTCTAACATTTAAATCATATCACATATTCACATATCACATATAATACAAGTTAGATGTTGAAATACCAAGAGTTTACCTTGTTTCCCAACCTCCTGTAACAGCTCAAAGGGCCTTCACAGTTGTATGTGCCGAAGGTAAAATGACAAAAAGCCCTGATTCACCTCTATGAACCCTGAGTCAGTCGGATGTAATCTTGGTGTCCACCGTTTATGAGTCCTCCTTGGCATCAATGCGAACACCACCGGGCCTACAAAGTCAAAGCAACATTTGCACAAACACTTGCAAATATCATCATCTCAAGGTACATAAGATTGCCTTACCAGGGTGCAGTCCATCTGTTCAAACAATTCATCCAAATCCATCAGGTGGCAAGTGGAAAACTTGGAAAAAGCACAATGTTTCTATAGGTTGTCCCAACAGTAACTGTAACACACCCAACCACCTCCCACCCCCCGACCCCAACCTTGGAACTAAGTGCCACTCAAGGGCAACCACTGACCTCAGTGCAGATAGAATTGATAATCAAGTAAGAAGTTACCGGTCATGAAGCCAGGTGACCATGCTGGGCAGCCATCATTCTTTGAGCAAAATTTCTTTTTCCACGCAAGTAAGAACATCTGTCCATTTTGTTCCTGACTCAAATGGGCACTCAGTAACTGTTAGATTTACGTTTCATGGTGACCTCAGTGACCACCTGTCACACGCCAATGAGAGTGTTACTTGGCCCCATACCTCTTTTATGTCCAAGCTCAAAGGACACAAACAGCTACAGGGTTCAAGTTCACAGAACTCGGCTAAATATGTGATTTACTTTTAACATTTGTCACTTACACCTAAACACAAGTAACATAACATAACATAACATAACACAGCATAACAACATAACATAACATAATGATGAGAACAGGCCATTCAGCCCAATAGTAGTAGAAAAGGTTCAATGTGTTCAAACTTCCGAAAGTTTCCAAGTGAGACTGGAATTTGTTTAATGCAATCACATTTTTGAGGGTTGACTGTCCAATCATTGACATGACATCAGTGATATGCAAAAGCAGAAAAACAAACACGAGGGTAAAACGTAGTATTGTATCCGCGTGGACGGAAATCATCAAGGGACGCATATCTGCAAGTGTTCACATACCAAATGTATGAAGGCAAAGACTTGGACAGATACCCATTTGTCCTGTGCTGTAATTTTTCCAATCCACATCCATCCTATCCTATCATCCTAACCTCTGTTGTGGTCGAAATTGTTCTCAAAAACCTTAGGCCTTCACAGCATATTGGTTTAGAAGATTAGAGAAATCCACTCTATGCTATCATAGTGTCACATAGTATCATATGGTTTTGTTTTTGGACTCAATGATGCAAACACATTTCTGACTGCTTCAGCCTCAGAATAATCAGGCAGTCTGTAAACGAATGAAAATGTAGCTGAGCTGGAAATGGATCAGAGAGTTGCACTGGACTAAATATCCAAAAGACATATTACTTCCAGCCCCAATTACCCCCCAGTTTATCTCCAGAGCCTTTCTCCTAAATATAATTACCCCAGCTCTTTACACCATATGCTGAGGCAGCATTGAAATCAGACACGTCTCTCGATACATTAATCATGTTACGTACATAATTTTACGACCCAGCACTCCCCTAAGTGAACAGCGGACCCAGCTAATAGGAAACATTTCAAAAATGTTTAGGAACATTCAGATTAGATTCCCATTTGGTTGTCAGACAACATTATGGTGAGAAATTTCTCCACACAGACACAGAACGTGTTTACTGTTCTATGGAACTTTTGTCAAAGACGCAGGAATCTGCAGGTATGTATGTTACATATCAACTTACAAGATAATTTACCCACAAAAAAACAAAATGGACGATATGTGCCAATAAAGCATTAATAATGTTCTGAATGTAAAGACTAAAACGTCAGATTTGTTGAGCATAATCCTATGATCATCCACAAGTCATATTCCTTTAAACAAAACTGAAAAACCTTTTTAGGTGTTGAGAACACATAAAACTTTAGGGGAACACATACTCTGACAACAGGGGCGTGTGGTCAAAAGATGCTATGACTTGGTAATTTGGCGGTCATACATGGAGTGAATGAGCAACACAAACTCACGTATTGCAAATCACATTTGGTAGCAGCTCGGTTCCAGTGATAAAATATGCAGTCAGTCATATTCAAACAGCTGGTTGATAGCAAAAACAAACAAGAAAAAAGTCCCTTCTGTAACCATGGTGCAGCAACCATCTGCAAGATATGAACCGTTTTCTGGAATCATGATGGCCACGAACAGCAAACCTGAAAAGATTACAGAAGGCACAGTGCATAGACAAGGAAGTTTTATTTTATTGGCCGCTACCAAATCTTCAAAGGTACAAATCAGTGGCTTTAATATTGAGCAGTACTCCATAATAATATTCATTTACCCACGATGCATTGCATCCATACATTAGTAGCTCAAAACAGCTTTTACAAAAAAGATATACTATATATATATTTTAATATATATATGTGTGTGTATGCGTGTGTGTTTATATAACATACATACATGTACTGACCGTATCTCAGTAATATTATCTAACAAAAACCAAAGGTTAACAACAGAAACACTTTTAAAGAGAGGAACATTCAAACCAATCTCTCAACCAAACTTAAGTTTTACCATGGCCAGATCAAAACTAATGAGTAACAATAGACTATTTTAAATTTAATAAGTAAGCCCTTCAGAGACATTTGCATAATGAGTTTTTCTTTTAAATAATAATGCCAGAATAACTTCTTGCTTTGTGCAAATGTACTTTAAACTTTATGGTGGCACACTTATGATTGTTTAGGGAAAGCATCTTATATATGTCTATGTGACTTGATATTCTGATATTATATTTAATCATAAACTTCTGGCAAGTACAGTAATTTAATTCTATAGCCACTATTTATTTTATTGAAGCTAATGCTCTTAGCTAGTAGGGCAGGAAAAGGAATGGATATTTGGCGAAATTAGAGGTAGTATGATGAGTTTAGCCTCTCATTCTGCTCTGTGCACTCCCTCCACCCCACTGCCTGCCATTGCTGATACGGATCCTCCTCTGATCAAATCACCCTCCTCCATAACATCGGTAGGGAAGTCTGCTGCAATCAAAAGGTTGTCCAGGCCTTCAGCTCCCATATAGCAGTATATATTGAATGTGTGGCTTCGAATGTAAGCAAGCATCATTATTTTGGATATTTACAAGCCATTTTCAAATTAATTATCAGACTTCAGCAGTTCTGAACAATCTAACACTCGGTTGGTCAGGAGTAAAATTTCATATTCCGAGTTCATGACAAACCATTCAGCAGGAGCGAACAGCTCCATGAAAGAGCTTCAGCAGGCTGTACACAGAGGGACAGAGAAGGTCTGTTATCCCAGGCTTGCTGAATTAAAGAGAGCAATCCCTCAGTTCACTCCTTTCTACCCAGACAGCAGATACAGACACTTCCACAACACCAGAATAACCCAGCCCTGACAAGAGGGCATTCTTCACTACTAGCTTTAGAGCTGGGGTTTTCAAACACAATTTTGGGCGGGCTCTGAGTATTCTGAATCAAAGCAAGTGGTTAACTGTTCTAAACTTCAAATTTTTAGTGCCTATGGAGGAGTTTTGTTCCCTCTCACAGTAAGCCATACAGAAACAACAATGTACAGCCACAGATAATAAATACCCCAGATTCAGATTCCTGGACCTAAATGTGCTTTATGGAAAATGACTTGCATTTTAAATGGGCTAAATGACTGACCCTCAGCTAAAACACATCCAAACTGCTAAAAGTGTGGACACCTGGTCACTGAAATCAAAACAAGAAGACAAAACTGCACTGTATTATAGGAATAAATTCTGCAATAACTCAAAAACGAAGTGATTGGAGTTAACAACAGACAGCATACAAAGAGGTCCACCAGGACTGAGTTTGAAAACCCCGCTTTTAGAGGGATGACCTGACTCTAACTGGTAAAAAAGCCTGTAATGCCTATATTCTTTAACACAAATCTAACACTAACAGAATTCCCAGTGGCAGCTGTGGATACATGCATTAGCATCCAGTGCCTCTTTACAGCATACGTAGCGTGTTACGGAGAGGCGGACTTATCCTGCAGTGCAAGAGCAACTACTCAACTCAGAGCCAAGCTAAAAGTAAAAACACTACAAATGTACAGCAAAGTACCGTGCCCGGCCAACATCTTATGTGAATGTGATGTCGGCGTGCCACCCACCCAGGCCAGCGCATGTCAGATATGTCCTGTGATTCAGTGCAGACGACGCAGTACCGTCTGCCCGCATCGTCACCCCCGGTGTGAAAATTCCTCGCTTCACAATTTTTTTTATGACAACAGTATAATTACATGTGTATATATTCATATAGTTTTTTTTTTCATCAATCACTTACACAGAGTAACCAGGTCATGCAACAATAGTTCACTACCTCTTCCATGACAGGAACAAAGCATAAAGTTAACAGAGAACACAAAATTAGAGTTCACCCAGAGGTTCGGCAAAACAGGTCCGGCCAGCAAGGAGGAAGGAGGGAATGGCCGCTTAACCCCAAATCTACTTATTTTTTTCTTGTATTTTTACCTCTGTGTAAACATTGTTAAACCTGTTCGTCAATTTGCAAAACGTAGCTGAAGTTTCTGACTTAACCGAACATTTCAGAATACAAAATTACGATATGCTTTTAAGGTTACCATAAAAAGCCCTTTCGGAAAAGACAGGTTGTAATTTATAGTAAATATGAGCCCATTTATTTGTCAGAAGGCAGACCAACGTTCGTGGGCAACCATTTCCCCATGACTGGTCACTGGGGGTCTGAAGAGGAGACCGCAGAAATGGTTCACAGCTTCAGTGTGACCGTATGACCAGGAATGGACCGCGACACAGTTTAACACTGAGGCGGTGGAACTTCCTGCTGTTTACTGATCCCTACGCTATCCTAATTTGGAATCCCCAATTTGTGTATGTTCTTGCTGATTACTTAAACCTCCCCTGTCAGGTCAGGGGAATGTGTGGCATTACGTGCTCTTCTTTGAAACACTAGATAAGTCCACTAGATAAGCTCACATAGACACGGAGCCAAAAGACTGAAGCTTGATTTGTAGTTCAAGCAGGCAGACTGCAGGTACCTGATTGGCCAGAGGGGTCGCTGGTGCACGATGACACACACTTTCTTTGGACGGAAATTTGGGAGTCAGACGGCCATTCCCTCCTCTCCCCACCCCGCCTCACAGCCAGGCCATAGACTTGTCAGAAGCAAGGCTCACGACCTGGATGTTGGAGA
This sequence comes from Anguilla anguilla, assembly GCF_013347855.1. NCBI lineage: Eukaryota > Metazoa > Chordata > Actinopteri > Anguilliformes > Anguillidae > Anguilla > Anguilla anguilla. Next base: position 23,328,580 of record NC_049211.1, on the reverse strand, counting down.
TTCATACCAAATAAAGTACTGTGGTAGAAACCTTGGGTTACTTCATATAATAGACAGCCATAAGATACAAACTTTCGCTTTCTTTTTTTAATTCCCCCACAATTTTGTGCTGTCCCACAGGACACATGCAGATGCTTGGAACCAGAGCCCTTCTGGACCCAGTCTGACGCAGAATAAAGAGTCCAGGCCATGGGCAGTCAGCAGAGAGTGCGAAACGGTCTAGCATGGGCCCTGGGGCCTAGGTGAGCTGGGACACTCTCGCAAACCTTGAGCTCAAAAACCAATTCAACTTCAATGTGGGAGGAGTGATGGCAGTCAGTTTGCTGCCTAACAGAATGGCCCACCTGTGTGTGTGTGTGTGTGTGTGTGTGTGTGTGTGCGCATGTGTGTGGGAATGTAAATCATATTTAACACCTGCTATAGAAGACATAAATATTTGTGTGGGTGTCAGTTTGTGCACAAATATATCAGTGTGTAAGCCTCTGGTAATATGAGTATATTCCTCTAAATAGTGTGGAAACAACTGTCAGATGCATGAAAGATGCATGGACTTGGCATCCAGTTTCCTACATGCTCATGAACACAAGTTCATGCAAAATAAAGAATATTGCAATTTCAGTCCTCAGACTGACTCACTGCAATGAACACACTCACAAATGGCGTGCAAAGACGGGCAAACCTTTTTAAGTGAAGATGAATTAAAGTTCCACCTGCAAATATGTGACACAAGCCACAGAAGATGTTCAAATGTCACCTGACCCCAGCAGTTTCTCATTCCGACTGTGTAAATTTCAAGCATCTGTGTTCAACATTTTCTCCATATAGCGAACGGCTCAATCAGAGAATTATATGCATATGCATGGAATTTAACACCAACTGAAACATATCATAGTGTGTAAATGAGTGACTACTGAATGCATTCACACAAAAACTGGAAGTTTACTCCCTTATTTCTGAAACTCTGCAGCCGACTGCTCGGCTTAAACTTCTTAATTCTGAGGAACACGTACATCTCACATTCCTCTGATTTCCACACATTTGTGAATAATTTCACCACTCTCTGCCCAAACTCTCGATGTTAAAAACTGGTAACACTGTTGACATCTTAAACCTGCTCTTCAAGAATATCAGCTAGATAATAGCGGCTGTTACAGAAATCACAGACAAACTAGACAAAACAGTAGCAGCTGAGGACAATGACTGAGGTAGCAGGGTGAAAATGGAAAGCAGAAGATGCGATATTGGAATCTTTTTGTAAAAATGTACAGTTCAGTTTCTTTCTAAACAGGTGCAGCAGTGCTTCAGAGAAACAAATCCAAATGAAAGCTAAAATAGGAAATCCTAAAAATGACCAATAGTGATCAACAGAGCCTTTGTGTCAGGGTAGTAGTCATAGCATTGAGTGATGCTTATTTTAACTATACTAAACATTCACCATACTGTAAATGTAGAGTACAGAAATAAATAGTGATTATAATGTATTTCAAATGTTTTTTTTTCAAATATGAAACAGAAGACTGAAAACATAGAGGTTTACGCCTAATCTTATGTGACCTCACTGACATGTGGATTCACAAATAATAACATTAAAAGACAAAGACAAAAGAAAAAAGACTGATCTGATGACAGGAAAAATCATGATTGAGGTGAACATGACCGAGAGGCAGGAAGCCCCACTGAGGCAGTCAGCAACATGCCCATGTCCTCAACAAAGATGCACACGAGAGGCTCTCCAGTCAAAATCATTTACAGCTGATTCAAATAAAACAAATAATTGAATACAGAATTTGGTTGTTTCATAAATTAAATCCTTCTTTCATTTGCAACATTTGTCTCGGGAGAGAAAATAACCCTACTCAATAGTCTTACTCTATAACCTGAATTAAAAAAGCCCAAAAAACTATTAAATTAATTTGATATATTTTTTTCAGAATGACTTGTATTGTAAGTTACATTTGCCTCTGTACAATACAAAACATAAAAAGAAAAAAATCTACAGCTTCTGATAGCCAGATAGTACTTTAAAAAGAACGTCTGAAAGTGAATGCAGAACATTTATCCTATGTGGACATGCAAAGATATTTGACCTTAATTAAAAAAAAAAAAAAAATTTAATTGGCAAGCATAAATAATTCTCAAGGCACCAAAATGTCTTGTTGTCACTTAGCAAGCACACTGAAACCTAAGAGAAATATTTTTCATGCATTACCCTTGTGCTTTAAGCAATGAGATAATTAGTATTAAAAAAACATAAAGATAAGTGAACCTAGTCCAGTACCTAATGTGAGTATGTGACTGCTTATTGGAGGGAACTACACCTCTATTGAAGAGTAGCCTATCCACGGGAAAGAATTTCTAATCACAAAATGGAAGCTTAATGTGACACAGGAACAAGACGGCCCTGTGCCATTATGTTTTGTGGACAGACAGCAGCCTTCATATAAATGCGGCAGTTTCCAGGATGGTAAATGTTATGATGTTGAAAGAGATATGAAAACTTTAACAAAAAAAAACATTTACAGTAAAATAGCCCACATATATGAAAAGGAAAACTGCCACAATGTTCCCCATGATGCACCTGGGCCTGGTTCTCCTGTACCCCCTCCCTTCTGTGTCAATGCTCACCTTTAGTCTTCCCTCCACTGACACAATGTCCCTCCTCACCTAGGATTCTTAACACAGCAGCACCCCCTGGTGGACACTGCTGGAATAACTCTGTATTCCTGGCCAGACTGGGGGGTTCTGGGCTCCAGTCAAACTGGTTGTCACAGAGACGCGTTCTTGCTCAGACGCGGCTGACTGGGTGACAGCAGTAGGTACAGTTCTTCAGGCTGTCCTGCTCCTCAATCCCCTCGGCATTCTGGGAACAGCCATCTTCGCAGTGCGGCTCTGGAGAATGAATGTGACAAGTCAGTTTGTTTTAGGGGAGAATACAAAGAGGGAGCAGGAGAAGGACTGGGTGTGGCTCTCCCACTCACCAGCATCCTCCTCCTCCTCCTCCTCGGGCAGCAGCAGGTCGCCCTGGCAGGGGCTGGTGGGGGTGATCTGGCTGGGCCCCTCCTGACTGGTCCCCAGCTGCAGCCTCCTCATGTGTCTGACCACTGCTGTGGCATTGAATGCTTGCTGTGTGGAAACACAGGGTGAGGCACAAGGACACCACAGGAGCACCATGCACACCCACACACGCGCACGCACGCACACACACACGCAAACGCAAACACGCACACACACACACCCTCACACGTGCATGCACGTTCACACACACACACACACACACACACACGCAAACGCAAACATGCACACATGCACACACACACACCCTCACACGTGCATGCACGTTCACATGCACATCTCTCTCTCTCTCTCTCTCTCTCACACACACACACACACGAGCACACACACACAAGTTTCAGATCACAAAATTGGTTTTACAGAGGAATGGCTTTACTGATAACAGTGTCCCTGAATATTTTCCTTTTTTGGCATTTTGCTTCCTTTCTTATTCGAGGACAAAGAAACTATTTTGAATTATGCATTTGAAAAAACATATGAACTGCATCTCTGAAATATTTAAAATTATGATGACAGGCATCACATATCATGTATCCACTTTAGCCACAGGCTAGTTTTTATCAACATCCACCCGTCAATGAAAAGTCGAAAGAGGAGACCAATCTTACAGTACCTTCCATTTGCTTTTGGCAAAGTTCTTCCGGATCTGAGCACTAACTGATTCATGGATGTTCTTTTCCAGTGCAGTGTCTCCAGATATCCTGAGAGAGAGGAGGGAGGGTAAGAAGCGGTCTAGACATGACAGGCAGTCTGATTTTTATTGACAGGTAAAAAGCTTAAGCTTGCTTCCCTCCCTGGATGTGCATATGTAATACCGTGCCTGTGTCTGTGTGTATGCTCCTGTTACTTCAGTTCACTTCAGCTCAGTCAGTTCTGTCAGCTGAATTGTGTTTATGGTCTTTATATTCACGTTAGTTAGGTCACACCCTATATATTTCAGGATATATTTATATGTATGCTTCTCAGGGTGTTCACCATACGGGTATGAACTCACGTTACGTGTAGTTAATAAACATTTTGCTGCTTTTCAAATGAACGTTGCACCTACTTAAATTGCACTATTCCAGCCGAGGAACGTAACCACTTGTGTTTCTCCAGTTAGTTCAATACACTGTAAACCCTGAACAGTTATTCTGGGTTGGATGCCCTTACACATGCCACATTTATTTACTTATTATTTATTTATTCAGTCAAGATACATTGCACGCCCATCAGCATGTCAGAAATTACATGAATGCACAGTTAGCTAAACAGTTATTTGTCATCTTAAGTCTCTTCTTTCCACAAATGATAAACTGTATACCGCATTAGAGGTTCTCTGGAATATACTGTTTGCGGTAGTAGCCTTATATAAACTGAAACCGAGTGTCGCTTCATCTAAACAACAGGAATTACACCCATATTTGTCCGTAAGCAGAAGCTTTGAGGGTTTCTGCAGGACCTCAACCAGAGCTTGTGCTGCACTGGTGAAGTATCTACCCTTCTACTCTAAGCAGTTGTAAGAGAGGCAGTGAAATCAGGCATGTCTGCAGGACACTGCAAAAGTGTCAATAGTTTGGGTTCTATCACTTGCCCAGTTCAATTGGTACAACACAATTAGCATGTATAATTACGTCTTCTGCACAAATCTCTGAAGATGCACAGGATTTATTAACTGAATATATGACCCTAAACCGGGTGACAAAGAGCTTTGGCCTGCATACATGCAGCCCTGCAGGATTTGAGCACAGAATAGTGTGAGGAAGAGGATGAAGAGGAAGAAGAGGTACTGTACCAGGGGTGCTGCAGAGCCTGCTCGCACGTGTACCTCTTCCTGGGGTCTTTCTCCATCAAGTGAATGATGAAATCTTTGGCTGCAGACAGAACAACCATTTGCCATTCAGAACGTTTACTCTGTTAACACCCTTAGAAACACAGTGGGATCATATTATCCACACAATGCATAATTTATTACAATTTATGGAACATTTCTGTAAGTGCACTTACTGCTGTCTAGAAGAAGTCACAATGTAATTCACTGAAAAATTATAGCAGCAGCGATAGCACAAAAGTAAATATGCCATAACTGAATGCCTTTTACATTAGGTTATTTATATGAAATGTAAATAATCTGCCCTGAAAGTCTCTGAAATGATGCATGTTCATATCTTTAACCAGGAAGAATGCAGCATATGGACATTTCTAAAGTGCTTCATTGTACAGTTACAATTCTCATTCTCACTCCCTGTCAAACACACAAAAAAAATGTGTATGTGCGTTCGTACGCACACACAACCTTCATCGTAGTATGTCACAAGGCAAAAAAATGAAAGTTCCGGTACCTGAATCGGAGATGTCATCCCAGTATGGAGAATCAAACTCATACTCTGCTTTGAGGATCTGCTCAAAGAGTTTGGCATCATTTTCATCGTAGAATGGAGGATATCCACATAGACTGCACAAGGGAGCATATCATGTGTGAGACCTGGACAGGCTAAAACACTCAGATAAACTGCATAGAGCAGCACCATCAAAGGCTACACAGAACATACCAAGATAAACTGCATAGGGGGCAGAATCATCACACGTGACACACAGAACATACCAAGATAAACTGCATAGGGGGCAGAGTAATCAAGAGGGATATCTGGGCATTGGGCAGCTGGAACAGAAAGCTAAGATTGGTGGGTCTTGCACAGTTATCTGTCGTAATCACAGGTGTGACAGAAAGCACACACGCTCAGTGGTACTCACAGAATGTAGGAGATGACTCCTATAGACCAGCAGTCCACAGCCTTGCTGTACGGTTTCTGAGCGAGGACTTCAGGAGCTGGCGAGCGAAAGCAACCAGCAGCGTCATTTCACTTTCTGATTAGCCCTGCTGATGTTTTACATTACAGTGCTGTGATGCATCTGGAGTAATATTACATATCTGCCATGAACCTTTGAAATGCTGTCCATTGAAAAGACAAGATGCAATACCAGGCCAATTCATTTGAATGGAAATACCATATCTGAACTGAGCTAAACTCGATTTCTCTTATGCCCTGCAATTGTGATACATAATTCAATATTTATTATTGATCTTATATGCCCAGGGATTGTATTACTGCTGAGCATGACAAAACCAAACCAATTTCACATTAAGAAATAATAAGAAATCTATAAAAAAAATTGAATTTAAGGAATATAATGTACAGTCCGTTATATATTTCATATATTTAAAAATGACCCTTATGTTAACTGTTATCACAATGTAATGGTTGGTTCGCTCTCCGTACCCACATATCCAGGTGTCCCACACGCCGTGGACATCACACTTCCAGACCCCTCCATCTTGGACAGCCCAAAGTCGCTGATCATGATCTTGGAGTCCTCATCCATACTGTAGTACAGCAGGTTCTCCGGCTGCGAACACAGTGCAGGCAGGTCACATGACGCGCCGGAGGTCACATGATCAGCTCTGCCCAATCACTCCGCACCACAGAAGTCGAGATACTGACAGGAAAATCCATAACCTGTGATAGGCCCCTCATACACAGCTACCCAGCTGACTAACACAGTTGATGGAATAACAGGCAAATGAAGAACAGCCCATGAACTGCCTGAAGTGCAGATAGAATTAGACTCTGTATACAGACTCCAGAGAGGCTCTCATTAGTAATCCATACAAGGATCAATCAACTTACACCTCACAGAACTGATTAGATTAGAACAAATGACCAACACTGAAGAATAATGGGCTTCATTTGGACCGCCAGCACTAAAAAGCACACAGCCCCCGGATTCCAGACCAAGATAAGGTTTTCATAAATGAGTGGTGGTGGTGGTGGTGGTGGTGGGGGAGGGGTTGTGGGAAGGGTTGTATGCAATGTGGCATTTACCTGATAAAAACATCAAAGGTTTGTTTCTAAACAGAGAACTACTGGTGGAAGAGGCTGTCTTTGATGGTAGCGGCCAATGATTCCTTAGACCAGGATTGCCAGGTCAGTTGATGTCCATTTGTCTACTTGCACTGATAGCTCGGCAATGTCGCTGCTTGTTGTCAAAACTTATTTACGCACTGGTAAGTCGCTCGGGAAAAGAGCGTCTGCTGAATGCCAAAATGTAAATGTAGGGCAAATGCATATTTATTTCTGCTGAGTGCCTAAATGTAAATGTAGTGCAAATGCGTATTTATTTCTGCTGAGTGCCTAAATGTAAATGTAAATGAAAAGTAAGTGCATATGTGTAGAAGCTAATTAACTGTTCGGACCAATAAAGTCAAAGGAAGAGAGGCTGGGGGGAAAATACCAGCACACCACACTGGAGCCTGACAGCCCTGGCTCAGTTAGAGGCCATCACTGGCCCCACTGTAGACACACTCACCTTCAGATCCCGGAGCACAAGCCCATGTCATCACTAGCCCACTGTAGACATGCTCACCTTCAGATCCCGGTGCACAATGCCCATGTCATGGAGGTACTTGACAGCATCCAGGATCTGCTGAATAAGTTTGCTGGCGTCTTTCTCTGTGTAGAAGCCCTTCTCCACGATCCTGTCAAACAGCTCGCCGCCAGAGACGCTGCCAGAGAAACGTACGTTTAAAGTGTCAGTCCAGGCCGTCGAACGGAAAGGTACAAGCAGCTTATCTTATGGTTACAGCTAGAGATGTAAATCTAACTGGAGCTTGACATTTATCTTATAGTTTCCTGGGAAAAAAGAAAAAAAAAAAACCTGACAGTATTTGAAAACAAACTCTGAGCGTTTACTTGGACAGCAAGTTGACTTGGACAGGCACAACAACATGTAAGCATCCCTAAAAAGGGTGTTTAGAACATGCCCTCTGCATCCAACCAAAACTTCCCTTCTGTTCTATTGGCACAAAGGCATTGGAACACCAGTACAAGCCTGGGTACTCAGTCACATTTTCCACCTGGTCGAAATGGCTTAGTTCAGTTTAGTGTTTATGCAAAAATATAACAATGACATCAACATAAAATACACAATTGCAATATTTTTTTTAAAATTATAGGTAGGCTAACTAAACTCTAAAGGGCTTGTATATTCCCTACCTAAATCAAAGAATAAAAAAATAAAGTAACTAGTCATAAGAAAAGAAATGTATTAGTATTAATAATAAAAAATATTGAATAACTAATGGAAGAAGAGAAGAGAAACATAGAGGCAGTGTTAGTGAAAATAATCTAACCTTCATTCAAATGCTGCACAATGAATGGACAATGACACTGGTTATCCAGAGCACTGTACACAGACAATGTGGGCAGTGGCTGGAACAGCGGGCTTTTCACTCAAATGTAAAGTGATTCAGGAGTGTCAGAAATGGAACCGGGAGAGGCGCAGCTATGCTTCTGGCGATACGGTCCTCATCCAGGATGAAACGGCACCGCGAAACGCTTGGGTAATGGGGCGGAGTCAAGAGACAACGCGAGGACAAGAACCAACGCGCTGGAAAAACCAATCGCTGAACTGTGCTTGCTGCTGGAAGCAGCAGATCGCCTCCATCCTCTCTCAAAAGAGATTAGGAATTAAAGCCCAACACAGACTCCAACAATCAAAATGAACACTCAAAATAAATAAATAAATAATAAAAATAAAAAAACTAAACAACAAATAAAATGATAAAGGAAATAAAATACAAAAATGAAAATAAATCGGAAAAGGGAAATCAATTTTTAAAAATTTTAAAAATGTAATAAAAAAGTAAGAAAGAAGTTAAATGATAGTGAATACTGAACGTTCGTTCAGAAAATGCAGCAATTCATTTATTAACTGATTATATTTTTACTTTTTAGGCTCCTGATGCATTATATGAAATAACTGCCTAGGGCCAGAACGTGGGAGCCATTCATGAAATTATTATAATTATATTTATTATTATTATTATTATTATTATTATTATTATTGAACATTTACAGTTTTCATTTATAATTTCGGTGAAGAAAATATATCACATTTTATTTTAACAAATCTTTTTTTCTTGGAATGTGTGCGGATAGCATACTCTCCTAGCCTAGAGGTGACTTAAGAAAACTACAAAGTCACTACACTGGATAATGCTGTTTGTAAGGTCATGGAGAAACAGACAAAAACAGATGCTGTGCAGAGGTAGCATGGCCTTGCATGTATTCCTCATCTCTGTGGAGTATCATACAGTATCAGACAGAATAGCTTCTCAGCTCCCTAGTGCACAGTCATGTGGGACACTCCCGTACTTCAGTTCTTCCTACCCAGTGATAATGCTGATCTCTGTTGGCCAATCATAACACTGTGGCATTGTCTGGTCAATATTTGTTGGTTGGATCAACAGTGATAAGGCTGCTGAGCAGTAACCCATAGGGGGTGGATGATGTGCTTACCACAGGATGAAAATACAAAAAGAAATTATCTGTTAATAACAGCATCTTATATTCCCACTAGCAAAGAACACATTTGTATGGGTTCTGTTAAATGAATCAGTGTGAATGAGACCGAGAGTTATGTAGGGGTAGTCTGCTGGTTCTGAAAAAAACTCCTGTCTATTGGCACTGCTTTAGGAGAACTGAGGTCACATAGTAAATCTGGTTGATTCTACGTCTGTAGAATGCACCACTGATAAAAGAGGGCTAATTTTCAGCACTGGACTCCCTGTTAATTAGCAACTAATTCATGAGTAGTTAAGAATTGCTCTCTCATCCCCGGTGACACATTGGAACACAGGGATGAACACAGCCCTTGCTCTCCAAAGGGAGGGGGGGACCACATCACAGCCAATGCAGACCTAACACTAAAACACACACAATAGCACCTCACTCAAAATGCACTCCGGAGTTAAGATTAAACACAGAAATGAGCACTTCATGCAAAGTCAAGTCCAGATCCAACATTAAGCATACACATTAGCAACAGAATCATAGACCGATCTCTCTCTCTCTCTCTCTCTCTCTCTCTCGCACGCACGCACATACGCACACATGCCTATCACACAAACACGCGGGCCTGATCTAATATGCAGATATTCTGTTCCCACAGGAAGTTCCTGCCTCACTCACACAGTTGCCCATCACTACATTATGAATGAGAAGCCCAGCAGGGCAGAGGATGCAGAATTCTTGAAAACAGAGCAGTCTCCAGCTAAATGTGGTGACTAAATTCCTAAATTAGCCTGCAGTTCATGAGCCTGCACTTATCGAGGCCTCTAGTCCATGGGAAATTAGGGGTTGTACAGAGTGTCCTTCTGAGACAAATTCTGTACACAGGAATCTAAGAATAGCTACACTAAAACACATTTACGGGCAGTATGTATACATACCAAGCCAACCCAACCCTAAAGTGCACAACAATGCAGATAGGAGACTGTAGCACGATGACCATAACGATCCTACCACCAATCATGCATCTCCCTGTGGGGCTACTAGCCACAGTCAGCACTACGACTACTACTTTTGGCTAATGTAATACACGCAAGAGGCTACAAGTTTGCCAGTTTGAATAGAGGAGAGGCTAAAATAGATACTCACAGCTGCATTACCAGGTACAGGTGAGATTTGCTCTCAAAGATGTCCTCCAGCGAGACTATATTGGTGTGTTTTATCCTGGAATAAAAAAGAGCACAAGATTACCACACAGAACAAGCACTGCAGAACACTGGAAAAGTCAAGGTCAATAAATAGGGCTTGTAAAGACACTGAAACTTATTCTAGTTTCTTTATATGCCAAGAAATGCCAAGTTTCTTCCCAAAGTCTAATAAGGCAAGGGCCGCTGTAGGGTCCACGACACCTGAGTCCAGCAGCCCTAAGCCTGTTCCTGACTATCTGGTCACTTATTCTCACTATTAATGCCCTGGAGTCTCTCTGGCTGCCAGGCCGATCCCCTGCTGATCCCCCCGGTGCTGTTAGACAATGTGGCAGTCTTGTCATCGGTCTGTGATACGCGGTCGTCCACTTCGAGGACATTCACAAACATTATCAGTGGTCTGATAGCAATGCTTAATTCTTGAAATTGCACTCTCATGCACATCCATATATCTGTCAGTGCCTCTCCCAAGCATTCCTGCCTGGATGCCAACTTCCTGCCCTCTGTCTAACTTAGTCAACAGTTGAGGCATGGGGCTTTTGAAGATACAAATTTGGTGTACGGAACACTTTATCAAATGCAACACAATTTTGTCCCAAGGCATGGTTAAATAATCTAGGACACCTGTTATTGACACAGGACAAAATGGCCTCCTTTTGGGCACTGGTGAGATGTGTTTGCAAAATCAAGTGGAATATCTAGCTGTTCGCTGAGTATTATTGAAAATCAAAAATTGGAGAAATTATACCACCAATTTGAGGTTTTTTTGACAAGTATATATTCAAGGAGGAATACAGTGAACCATGTGTGATCAATGCTGCACTGTTTTTATCTGGCCACCAGGAGGCAGACGTAATACATGCTGCCCTACTTGTCTTGTACAACTAAAGAAGCAAAACACTGTGCAACTGGGAGGAATGTATGTAGGCAAAACAACCTCTAAACATCTAAATGAAATGATTTGACATTCCCTGACTGACCCAAGTGTTCCATGAACTCTGACCCCAAAGCACAGGAGACCCCAAAATATAATGTAGTCCTTTGAGACCAGTGAATTCCATTGAAAGTGAGTCAACAAGGAGTGAGACATAACACATAACTTCCTGCAGAGAAAAAAATGTGAGAGCAACCATAATTGTCCATAAGGCCCAAGCGGTGTTCAAATATCTCTAACCAGGCTACAGCTCAGAAAACCTTAGGCCTAAGCTGTGTTTAAATATCTCTAACCAGGGTACAGATAGGACAACCTTAGGCCTAGGCAGTGGTTAAATCTCTACTCAGGCTACAGTATTCCTGACCACAAACCAAACCTGTACAAACAATTTGAAAGCCAGATATTACACTCCAGATCCCGGGCATCTTTCAACCATAGGCTACAGTTCAGACAACATAAGCACACTAAAGCTGCACAAGCAGCAATACATTACAATACTGTTTCACATGCACCTCCCTAATCACACAAGTTGGCCTGAATGGCCTAGTGCAGCGCCCACTTCTCTTCACCCTGGAGACCAGCAGCTTAGTAGCTCAGTCACTGCCGTGCAGGTGCTCTGTCAACTAGGAGCAGAAGCCCTTGAGCCATGAGAGAAGCACACCCTGCTGACTGTCACTCTCCCTCCCTGGGTAATGTTAAAGCCAATTATGACACAGCACCCGGTTACCTGGGGAATTAAATTCAAAAGTGAAAACTTTATTGAAGCACTTTACATATCAAACAAGTTTCATTAAAAAGAGTACAGAGAAGAAAAATCAAGAGAGAGAGAGATGAGAATGAGAGAGAGAGAAAGCCCCTTCATTTACGCGCTACGTATTTGCCCCTTGGAAGGAGCATATTACTTCATTACTGGCAGAGGTCCATGGAACAAGAGGACGACTTCATGAAAAAAGGTAAAAGCTTTTTAATTGAATTACGGCCGCAGTCACACATACTTTTTAATATGAATGACTGAGGAAGCATAAGTAATGAAATGGGCCTGCCAATGTCGGACTAATGGCACGGAGAAATATTCGGCCAAACAGAAAGGGGAACGTATGGCTGCATAACGACAGGCAGTTTGTACAGCGCTCCCTTCCACCGCTCAGCTCTGTTCAAATACAACAGAGTTGAGCGGTGCCATTATTCAAATATCCGTAATTCAAATATTGGATGTGCTTGAAGGTCTGTAAAAAATTCTTGTGTGAGAGTCAGTGAGTGTTGATCAGCTGAAGTGGAGGGGTTGAATCTACACAGAGGCTTGCGAAGCGTGACGTCTTAAAACATGACCACTGGTAACAAAACCATCCATTAGCACTGACACTGTGGCCACGCCCTCATCACTGCTGGGGTCAGTGGACAAGATGCACTTAATCCAAATAAATCCGGAAAGATCCGAGGGCCTAAAGGCATTATCACACTGATGACACGGGAAGCACCTCCCCACCCTCATTCACTAAACCGTCGTTGGTGAAAGCTGCTCCCTTTCCAGTGAAAACAAATAACCCTGAAGCTTAGAATAAAGATACAAAAATGATGTGTCCTTATTAAAGAAAATCATAGCTGCTATCATGACTGTCTAATGGGACATTCAAGACACAGTACTGAAATAGCAACAATCACTGGCTTCAGGCCCTCGGATCCTTCCAGATTTATCTGGATAAAATGCATTTTATCCACTGTTTAAAACCTTCTTGCAGTTACAAAATTTAACTGCATAAACAAGAAGGCCTTAACAGTGTTAAAATTCTGCATCAACAGCAACTTCCAGCGTGGAAGTTCAGAGAAATGACCCACATTCAGTGGTTTTAGTGGTCAGCGATTTTATTTTTTTTAAACGTGTTCTTGATAGGTAAATTTTTGACATTTACAGATTTCCATTTTTGATCACATTTGGTATGTGATCAATTAAAAAACACATACCTTTCCATTAGATTATGCTTAGTATAATACTGTTGCGCACTGTGTAATAACTGATATTCTCCATTTCTGTCATTCTGCTAATACATGATTTAGCTACCCACAAACATTACATGTGCATTCCTAGCTATCATTAGTTCACATTTGTTTCAGTTCAATTTCTTACCAAGCATAACTGACAAGTACTTTGCTTTTTATGTGAGTTGAGAGGCCAAGAAATCTTTTTCCTTGGGAATGCTTTTTCACCAAGCTGATTAACAGCCACTATAAATAATCACTATAAAATAAAAACACAAGAGAAGCCAGTCACTGATCAGGCATTTATTAGTCTCCTCAGAGGCCAAATATCACTTTATTTTAAACCAATTTTTGATTAGAAGTATTTTGGTGAACTGACTCAGAACAGCAGTCCTGTCCCGGAGAAATTGCGTGTGTGACTTTATTTTGGAAATTTGCTCGGTCACTCGTTTCCCTGGAAAAGGAAAGCACAACAGCATGGAGGGTCCTGGGAGAGCGTGGCAGGATAGCTGAACTGTCTCTCTCAGTTCCTTCACCACACTGCTGTAGGGAACTCCACATTATCTGCTGTAACCTTGGCAACAGTGGCACTAAAAATAGAATTATCTCCTTTAGTTCCAGCATTTCTGGTCGAGAATTTCAGAAATTTTAATGGCACATGTTCATGTTGCCTCAAACAGAATTTCAGTTTTCATAACATTCTTGAAAAGGCAAAATGATGCAAATTAGAGATCAAGCCAAGCGGTTGATCTTTAAAACAACCGGAAGAATGAGAAGCGAGAGAGGCAGTGTTTCCTAAAATACTGAGAGCGTGTGCTCACGTGTGTCTGTGGGAGCATGAGTGTGTTTGTGTGTGCGTGTGTATGATCGGTATGCACATGTGTGTGTGTGTGTGGGTGTGTGTGTGTGTGTGTGTGTAGGTGTGTGTGTGTGGGTGTGTGTGTGTGTGTAGGTGTGTGTGTGTGTGTGTGTGTGTGTGTAGGTGTGTGTGTGTGTGTGTGTGTGTGTGTAGGTGTGTGTGTGTGTGTGTGGGTGTGTGTGTGTGTGTGTGTGTGGGTGTGTGTGTGTGTGTAGGTGTGTGTGTGTGTGTGTGTGTGTGTGTGTAGGTGTGTGTGTGGGTGTGTGTATGTGTGTGTGTGTGTGTAGGTGTGTGTGAGTGTGTGTGTGTGTAGGTGTGTGTGTGTGTGTGTGGGTGTGTGTGTGTGTAGGTGTGTGTGGGTGTGTGTGTGTGTGTGTGTGTGGGTGTGTGTGTGTGTGTGTGTAGGTGTGTGTGTGTGTGTGTGTGTGGGTGTGTGTGTATAGGTGTGTGTGTGTGTATAGGTGTGTGTGTGTGTGTGGGTGTGTGTGTGTGTGTAGGTGTGTGTGTGTGTGTGTGGGTGTGTGTGTGTGTAGGTGAGTGTGGGTGTGTGTGTGTGTGTGTGTGTGTGTGTGCAGGTGTGTGTGTGTGTGTGTGTGGGTGTGTGTGTATAGGTGTGTGTGTGTGTGTGGGTGTGTGTGTGTGTGTAGGTGTGTGTGTGTAGGTGTGTGTGTGTGTGTGTGTGGGTGTGTGTGTATAGGTGTGTGTGTGTGTGTGGGTGTGTGTGTGTGTGTAGGTGTCAGACCTCGGAGACCAGCCGTCACTCACTTGTGGAGGACGGCAATCTCATTCTCGATGCTGTTCTCCTTTCCCTCCAGAGCTTTCTTGGGGATGCACTTGATGGCAACCAGCCTGTGGGTCATCTTCTCTTCAGCCAGGACCACCTCAGAGAATGCCCCCCTGAAATACAAGACCACAGGAAAGGTGAGGAAATGCAGCTCCTTAACACATCTGGAGGAAGTGAGGAATTAGTCTTGTTCAATAGGCTACTTATTCAAAAAAATACCCCTGGAATTAGCCTCAAGGCGGGCATGAACATGCTATTTTTCAAGCGGATGGCACACAGGTACCACTGGCAGATGCTCGGCCTGCAATCTGAAGATACACAGATTAAATGTGTATGACCTGCCAGATTCACATCACGTTGTTTGCTTTGAAAGATAGCAGTAATAAACAGGCTTGGTCAGATCCACAGAGACAGACAGGGAAAGAGGGAGGGGGAGAGAGAATTAGTGATGAGCCCCGGTATAGTAAATCAATCTCATCGCATGCGTTCCTAACTTTGGACCATCGATCAATTGATCAATGGTACAAGCCACGACAACATGTTCTAGAATCTGACAGTACAGAACACAAGTGGGTATCATAATATTTTATGACCACAAGAAAGCAAATGCCCAGCTCAAAATCTATGGCATATCAACTAGCAGATATGTGACAGTGGCCTCTAGGCTATTTTGAGCATCTTTGTGTTCATACACCAGACTAAAAAAAATACCTTTTGTACTTCTTTTGATTGAAAGGTGATTCAGTCGAGACACCGCATTTTGATTAAATATTTTAATCATTATGTAAGTACATTTTTAGGTTTGGCACTGAAGGGATCTGCTTCAGGTAATACAGTACACGCTGTACCCTATCTAACAGGGAACACAACACATCTCCTCTACTAAACAGGAGGAATACCACAACACTCCTGCCCCCTCCTCCCTCCCAGTACCTAGAAGCAGATCCAAACAACAGGTGGTGCTGGGGGTGGTGGAGAGTGAGCGTGATTCTGTACAGTAGCAAGCAAAGCATGCACAGCAGCACAGGCAATCTGCAGCACTGTAGAGATCTGGCAGTTGGATTAAAAAGGCACTCTATTGGTGATGTGTGCATGTGATTGGATGGGTATGAGAAAATGCGTTGTGTGTATGCAATTGGTTTATTATGGAAATACGTGAGTTAGTGATTGCTGACGATTTAGGATTCCACAGAATTTCAATTCTAACTCCAGTCGTATCTAAGGGAAAAAAAATTCTACAATCGCAGAATAAAATGTTGAGTATAGTTACCGACAAGTTACTTGAAGGATTGCCAGCGCACCTATGTAAAGAGGGCTGTAATGCCTACACGGATCACCTAATATGTATGCAAATACAATCAAATTAAAGCTGACACGCTGTACTTTAGCCTCATATTCACTGTTTTATTTCAAATCGATTGTACACTGTGAGAGAAGCAAACCCTGCAGGAATGGGGGTCATTTGGAATTCTGAAATGTTCATAACTTTGAAGGTTAAGTCAAAATGCACCCACGATGCAACATAAGAATGACCTATCTATAGTTGACAACTGTTATAAATGATGTGACTCATCTTGTGTTCTCAATAACAAAAACATGACAACTGTGACATACTGCAATAAAGAATGTAGTGGCCATGTTGTGAAAGACCAAAATAAATTTAAAAAGACGCAAAGACACAAACGGGCAAACGGCCAGCTGTGCTTTGAGCCGGCCGTCTTGCAGTGCCGTGAAACGCACAACATCGTGCGTGCATGAAGGAACGCCGAGAAGGGAGCAGCGGTCTACAGTCGTGAGAATGGTGGTGAGAATACTGAGCCGCGGTCTCACCACTACATCCGATTGTGTTGCATTCTGTGAAACATGTCTGAGCGCGAGCGGTACAGAATTGCCGAGTCTCGGGGGCCAGGAGGCTCAGAATTATTCCCAGAGTTCCCCCAGAGCAGCCATGACGGCCGTTAGACTGCGCACAGCTCAGGGTTCTGTTTGTTTAAGTGCGGAGAAAGCATTCCTGGAGGAAGTCAAAGCTGGGAAACACTGGTGGGAAAATGAGTCGAGAAGAAACGAGAGAGAATGTGCGTGCGAAGGGAGAGATAGGGAGAGAGGGACACAGCCAGAGAAAAAAACAGGATAAAAGCAGGGAGAGAGCAAGAGAGAGTGAGGGGTGATGCAAAAGGAAGCTGGGGATGGGACAAGGCAGCGGAAGTGAAGGAATAAGAGAGACCCAGGGTCAGCTGGACGGACTGGGCTTCACTCAAGCTGGCGTGGGTCTTCCCCTGCTCCCGTACTGCGGGTAGGCCTGGTGGCTGCAGCTGGCACAATGGCAGAGCTGCGCTCTCTTCCAGCAGGTACAGCGCTCACTGGCTGGCTGAGCTGCAGTGTGGAGCGGCAGCACACACTGTCCTCCACTGCACTAGGGGGCAGTGCTCCGGAAGGGGGCCACACTATAGAGCACCAGACTCCAGCAATCCTATCGTATTGGGCACCGGTTTGTGTGGATCAGTGGTCAGTGTTCTGGACAGTAGTGTGGATCAGTGGTCAGTGTCCTGGACAGCAGTTTGGAATGGTCAGTGTTCTATGCTAAAGGGTAATGAGAATTAGGAACGTAACTAATGATGACTTCATGATGAATTTAGTATTCTCAGTTGAAGGCTGCAGCTGTGTGCAGTGTTGTGTTGTGTGGGAACAGTTTTATGCGGCAGCGCAAATCACAACTCCTGCCAACAACAGGGAGAACACAACCTCAGCATGCTATTGTCCACGGCCTGTCACAGGAAGACAGAACAGGAAGGAAAGCTCTTACTGTGGCAGGTGAACGCAATACCGATAATCAGCCTGAAATAGGCACCCACCACTACCCGCCAAATCAATGTAAATTTACTTTTAAACAAAGCTCTGCCTTCCATGATTACTGTTGCTGCCTCTTCAAAGCTACCAAGCAATTATAGTCAACAGAAAATGGTCCTGGCTCTCTTAAGCTTCCCGAGCATTTGCATGCTTATACGTAAGAGAAAAACAGAGCAATATTGTTTAAAAAAAACCTGGAATTATATCACAGTAGAAAGTAGCTGATGATACCACACTGCAGGTGTACATTGTACTAAAGCATGCCTGTATGTTTGAATTGGCTTGGAAAAAAAAAAACAATTAAAATATTTAATATTTAATACAATGTATTTTAAAAGTATTAAACAAACCTTATGTACAGATGTGTGTATTCAGAAGTTATGTATGTTCTAATATTCTTTGGTCAGGGTCCTTGGATTCATCCTAACAACCCCTCCCCCTCACCCCAGGGGGCCCCTGATAGTATGGGTTAATTAACACAAACTGATTAAACACATGGAGAAACTGCAGGCTTTCAAAAAGCCCTCAGCAAATGAAATAATAAAAACGTATGGCCTGCTATTAAGTTTAAATTATATGTTACAACTGTATGGCAAAGGACACAGCTGTAAATCTTATTCTGTACTGTGTTGTTAATGAGATGTAAATCCAAGATGCTTAAATCGCAATTTGCTCAGCTGAATGAAGGTTTTAGCCTTGGCTGTGTAGTGATGCATTATTGTAAAATAGAAATTAAAAAATATTGTTATATTTCTAGGAAACCAGGAAATGTGATAAAATGGCAAATAAATAGCCTACTTGATGCAATTAAAATTCTAAGTACTCAACCAGCATTTAAAACACATTTTGCTGAGACAAAATTACTTGCATTGGTGCCACTTCAGACAGACATGAAGAATATTAATAATGCAGAAAAGTCATGAGTGTCACATGAGTCAAGTGTTACATGAGGTTCCATCGGCATAATCTCAGGAGACCTGGCAACCCCTGTAGAAGACATGAGACTGGTCCTGATCTCAAGAACCATACATTCTACTACCCAGAAACCCGTTATTCAAAGGACATTCAATACAAATAAAATGAATAATATTTAAAAAAATATTTTCACTGCAACATGTTATTGTCATCTAAGACACTTGTATTATGTCAACAAAATTCCAATACTTTGAACATTTTTCTGCTGGGTCTCATGTGGATATGTTTATCCCCTTAGGAGTGACTTGTCCTCTTTGTTTTACAATAGAAAGAAGAAAGTGACTTGAGCTATTTAAAACTCAGTAAAACAGGGAGAACACACTTAACCATCTGGGGTCTCGCCAATTGCTGGATAATGCAGTGCCATCAAAATAACAGCTTTATAATTGCTCCACTGCTGTGTGTGTGTGTATGTGTGTGTGTCCATGTGTGTGTGTGTGTGTGTGTGTGTTCTGTGTGTTCCTGTTTGGGTATGTGTGCATGAGTGTGTTTGTATAGCAGAGTTGTAGTAGATTACAGAGATGCAAATCTACTGTACTGTCGAGTAAATGCTTGGATCTCACATTTGCTCGTATTTCACAGGATTGTCTGCTGTTAAAATCAACATCAGTAGGATGTGAGGGAGGAATGTTTTCCAGCTGACGGCTCACACCTGATGCTGCTGCTGGTAACCATGGTGCCCAGGGAGATCATGTTCTGTGATTACATTGCCCCATATTCACATACACACGCACACACTTATGCATGCAAGAGCTCGCCTGCCACAAACAAACAAACACTCGCACACTCTCTCTCTCTCTCTCTCTCTCACACACACACACACACACACAGACTTTGGGTACTGAAAGCTTATTTTTGGCTTCACCATAATCTCAACCAAAGGCAACAGTGCATTAAAAGCGAATCATATACAAGATCCTTTAAAAACACAGGACAACAATTTTACTCATGGACACCAATATTGAGTTCCACAATCCTATAAAAATCCCCTCGGACACGACAAGCAGTGGAAGTCTCTGAGTGGTGAAGGAACGTGTGTAGTCTTACCCAGCGCTAGCAAAACAAGATTAATTTAATGTCATCTCGGTTATCTGACAACAAAATAATATTTTAACCTTTCCTCTTTGCTTTTAGTTGTAAATAAGATGAGATTGTGAACGAGGGACTGTAGCCACTTTCCACCAGTAGTGTGCCTCTATACTGATCGCTGTCTATCTTGGGAGACATGGACGTGCCTCTGGCTTGTGTAGCCTACAAGGATACTACGTGTGCCTAATGATGGCTCTAGTGTATAAACAAGTGACTCTGGGGTGCAGATAGTTCTGTGTGTATGCTATGACCTTAAAAGCACTAAGTGTGCAGTGGTTTAAAGTCACAGAGGAATGGCAGCTTAAAGTGAATGTAATTTATTCTACGCTGTGTTCAATAACAGCGTACTGTGGTGGAATGGCTATACGTGAATGGCAAGCAGGAGATCATGTTGACGAGTCTCCCTGAACCATTCCACTTTTCCCCTTACATACGCAAGGATCAAAGAAAGAACGCAAATCATCAAAGAAAGACACAATCACAACAAAACAGCAGTAACATCAATGACCCTGCTTGTGTGGTCTCTGTAATCCTATCAAACCAGGTTAACCTTTGGGGCACAGCTGGCTGCTGACTCACAGGACACTTGCATTACCTGCTGTTCACTTCTCAGTGGTGTTCCAAGATCATTATTCTGTACACCAAAAATGATTATACTGTATATGGAAAACCTAACGATTACATAATGCTATTTCAACTCGGGAAATGACTGCAACCGTGCAGTACTGGGGCAATAGCACTGTCTCTATATTAAACCTTGCTGACTCATAAACCATAAACACGGTCTGATATGGAGCACACTTCTGTAAACCACCCTACAAAACCCCTGCTGCCTTTACAGCAACCTGGGCTAGACATCGCAAGCATCTGTTCTGCCCCAGTTAAATTAAGGGTGCCCACAGTCCTTAGTGCAGCAAGATAAATATTTCATAAAAATGAGTAACAGAAGCATAAATACAAAACCCAAGGAAGATTGGACGTTTACCAAGCATATACAGTAAAAAAAAACCTGCCACTTGCAGTCCATTAACTTTGCATCTGCCATGGCTGCATACTGTGGTGTTTGTTTTGAAAGGTCATTGACTTATTACAGAAACCTCCATTTCAATTTCAGGCTTCAAATAGATCTGCAAGTAAAACGATAACTGCAAAGCAAAGTGAGGACGTTTCTAACCGCAGCTCCAGGTTCTCAGAGGCAGAACAGAAAACATGCAAACAGAAAAAAAAGTCTGGCGTCTAATTGTTAGGTAGCAAAGGCATATGCTGCGCTAATGGTGTTGTAGCAGAGCAAATTGTGATCAGGGAAAAAAACATGGCCTCCGTTCCTCAGCATCCTGTTTCAAGGTGTCCTTACTGGGAGACGTTGATCGGGGAAATCCTGCTAGCATTTTAACGAGGCCTCAGCAGCCTTGTTAACGATTGCAGTGGTTAGCGCGGAATACAAGGGGGACATCGCTTCAGCGTGGGGTTTGTTAATAGAGCCTTTATTGAGCAGAGAAAATGCACGATAGACGCTACCCACTCAAAACAAACACGTGTGGGTGTGCCAGCCTACGGTGCTGACTAAAGTCTCACCCAGGCCTCCATGGCAGAGTTAAGGCAGCTATATCACCATCTATGGGGCCACAGGGACGTGATGGGTTCGCAGTTTAGTCTTGTAATAAGAGCAGTTGGGTATGTGTGTGTTTTATTCAGGTAAGTCACAAGACGTAAGAGCGCATGTTGTTTGTTTGTGTCGTTTGTCCTTCCTAAACACAGAGGCAGGCACTCACGTCTCGCCCCAGATAAGTTAAATCAGGTGCGTCATGTCAGAGCCTGCAGGGGTATTTAAACCAGGACAGAAGACCGGTGCATTTAGAGTTACTGTGCTCTGTTTCAGTGATCTTCCCACTGGCTGGCATGACACAATTAACTTATACTTTCGTAAGGTATTTGATGTTGGTGAGTTCCTATACTGTCCTGACTTTGATTCCATGGAAAGATGGTGGGTCCTGATTTAGATGTAGGCTACAGCAAAGTATTTAGCTGTACATTCTCATGTGTAATGTTTTCTAGCATGAATCTTTCCAGTTTTCAACACCACTTCAAACTAGAGAGCGTAGGAAGGGCTATTGGGGGAAGAAGCAACCCCGTTTAGATCTCACATACATAAATAAGGGGGTCACTTCATACCACATAAATGGGCAGGGGAACGCAGCTGGCTGTCATTGCTACCCTACCCTGTGTAAAAGCCTTTACCATTAGTTTGGATTAAACCTTTTACTGTCCACCCCATAAAACTCTTCAATGAGTCATTATTTACACATGGCTCAGAAAGGAATGCACAATGCAAACAGAGGACTTACAATATAAAGTCACCTAGACATGCCAACTTGAATCAGTCACAACTCTTATTCAACAAGGGAAAAAAAGACTTTAATTTTCACTTAGGATTACACATTCATGGAAAATTATGCTACATTAATCCCATTACATCTATAAAATAATAAATCACTAACAAAAAGTGAAAGGCTTTCAGCTTAATGTGTCGTGATCTTATCTGGCTGACATCTTTATTCAAATCATTGTTTCCACTGAAAAAACCAAAACTCTGTGTTGCTTAGCTTCTGTCGCTAACGGCCACCCCCTACGTGCCCAAGGCCTCCAGCCTCTGGTTTCTAATGACTCCACTGAGCATCAAAATGCCTGGAAATAAAACCAGAGGGGAAGAGAAGTCTTCAGAGTCTACCCTTTCCCCACAAATGCAAGGTCACTTGAAGGACACGTGGGCAGAAGTTGTTCTCAAGTGTGCCGTCTGTGCACTGAATTAACATCGCAGCGACTGATGGAGGCAACACTGAGAATTCGAGAGCAGCCCCTAGTTGGATGCTGTCACTGGGGTCTCCCTTACTTCCTGTTGTTGTAATTAAAAAGTAAAAAAGAAAAGAACCGCTGGTGCACTGCTCCATCCAAAGGGAACGGTTTTGGAATCATCCGCATGCTTTACAGAGACTGCAGGTTCCCTGCCTGCCTGCCTGCCTGCCATGGCTTTCCTGGACCCAGCCAGCCACTGATCCACCCAGATTTGCATGGTGATAAGGTTAAGCTCATTTAAATGCCTCTCATCTCTCAGGATGATGTCATACAGCGGTAACTCCAAGCCAACTCGTTTTAAATATTTTAAAAATGTTTTACTGCGTTAAATAAATTATGCATTCAGTATTTCAAACTGCTCTGAATCAGTGCTTATTTTTCACCGCATGTAATTATCCAGCAGCTCATATATCTGCGGCCAATACAGCTAAATATTCAGGAATATACTGCATTTGCTGTTTACAAATATTTGGTCTCTCTCTCACACACACAAACTCGCACGCGCACGCGCACGCACACGCACACGCACACAAAAATTGGAAAATTATATTCATGCTAAAGAATTTTTTTCTTAGAAGACAAGGATATCACTACAATTCCAGCATCAGATAACACCATCTTCTCAACACAACTGTAAAATACAACCTGAATGCAAAAATTATTTGGAAAGCTCAGTACTGTGGGTGCTATAATTCTGATTGTTACACTGTACATTTCAACATGTTACATGTGCAAGGAATTCAATGTTGTGTACACAATATAGCATACTGCAATTCCCAAACAGTCAGTATCCCAGCTTACCGGTGTGTACTGTTAGTTTATCAGGCATTGTCCAATGAACTCTACATGTCCATAAATCATGCATATGCATCAATGAAATAATGAAATGAGGAAGTTATTTCAATGGCAAAAACTCAATATTGCCTAATGAAATGCCTTTAGGCAGCAACAGTAATGATGAAATGGTACTGAAATCCAACAATGCTGTCTGCCTGATCTACTACTGCCCCAGAGTCAGCCATGCCACTCCCCTTCTCATCTCCCTCCACTGGTTACTCATATCGGCTCTTATGGAATTCAAAACCTTGGTATTAGCCTTTAAGGAGCTATAGAGAGCACTGTTACATCTTCAAGAGATCATCAAACCCGAGTCACCCTACACACCAGCCAGGCCTCTCCATCCTGTGGTCTCTTATCTCTGTTCTGTACCCCCGGAGGTGGAATGATCTACACACTGCGGTTTGTAAAGAAGAAACCTCGCCCATCTTCCAATGCAGACTGAAGACCCACCTCTCCTGCACCATGTAATGTTAAGGTACAGCTCCGTAAAGACAGGTTAGCTGTGTAGAGGTATTTTATTTTGTTTACAATACTAATATCTGGTTTGCTCAGCTAATTTTACACTTATTGATTAGAAATGGCACTCTGTGCCTTGGTGATATCAGACTTCTATATTCTTGAGACTAACACTGATGTTCTCCACTTCCGTACATAGCTCTGGATAAGAGTGCCCGCTAAGTCATTATAATGTAATGAGATGAAATGTTTGAAAATCGTGAGAAATACGTGAGAGATGTGTGACAGTGTTAAGAGTAATTTGAAGGAACCCTCAGCTGTAGGGCCTGCAGTGCTGATATGCTGAATTCCAGCTTAACCCAAAATATCAACAAAGCACCTAGCACAAGGAAATGAGCAAATACAGTCCTTGGAATTGTGTGTCCTCCACCCCAACACTCACACATCTAGGTGCTGATCGAAAGCCTTCAAAGTGTGACATGAGAGAGTTTAAGTCCATAATAAAAAATAAGGATGTAATTTGGGGTTGGCCAAGGGAAAGCCATTTCTACTATGAAATGTTTGTCAAAATGCATGTACATTTCATTTTAGAATAAGTAATATATTCATAAGTAAATGTACAAGACCATAAACAATACAAAATAACAACCATACCCTTTTTTTACCTCCGAATTTTGTTCCCTGACACAGGGAAACCGCTGGCAGAATAACTGCTTTCTCACGCTTCTGTTGCAGATGAAAGGTCTTGATGTGCCAGTGAGAGTTCCCTTGTTGCCGTGAGACAGTCTTTAATTAAGAGCAGGCCGGTTGCTCAGTGCTCCCCAGAGGCACAGCAGGCTGATCCAGAGAGGAAAGCAGGGTGTCTCTCACTGTGTCTACTGGTACAGCGATACTGCTAGGCAACGCGGCTGTTTTACACTGTGTCTGAGAGATACTGGTAGGGAATGGGGATGTTTTACACTGTGTCTGAGTAATACTGGTAGGGAATGGGGCTGTTTTACACTGTGTCTGAGTGAGACTGGTAGGGAATGGGGCTGTTTTACACTGTGTCTGAGAGATACTGGTAGGGAATGGGCTGTTTTACACTGTGTCTGAGTGATACTGGTAGGCAATGCGGCTGTTTTACACTGTGTCTGAGTGAGACTGGTAGGCAATGCGGCTGTTTTACACTGTGTCTGAGTGAGACTGGTAGGGAATGGGGATGTTTTACACTGTCAGAGAGATACTGGTAGGGAATGGGGATGTTTTACACTGTGTCTGAGAGATACTGGTAGGGAATGGGCTGTTTTACACTGTGTCTGAGAGAGACTGGTAGGGAATGGGGATGTTTTGCACTGTGTCTGAGTGAGATTGGTAGGGAATGGGGATGTTTTACACTGTGTCTGAGTGAGACTGGTAGGGAATGGGGATGTTTTGCACTGTGTCTGAGTGATACTGGTAGGGAATGGGGATGTTTTACACTGTGTCTGAGTGAGACTGGTAGGGAATGCGGCTGTTTTATACTGTGTCTGAGTGAGACTGGTAGGGAATGGGAATGTTTTACACTGTGTCTGAGTGAGACTGGTAGGGAATGGGGATGTTTTACACTGTGTCTGAGTGAGACTGGTAGGGAATGGGCTGTTTTACACTGTGTCTGAGTGATACTGGTAGGGAATGGGGATGTTTTACACTGTGTCTGAGAGAGACTGGTAGGGAATGGGGATGTTTTACACTGTGTCTGAGAGAGACTGGTAGGGAATGGGGATGTTTTACACTGTGTCTGAGAGAGACTGGTAGGGAATGGGGATGTTTTGCACTGTGTCTGAGTGAGATTGGTAGGGAATGGGGATGTTTTACACTGTGTCTGAGTGAGACTGGTAGGGAATGGGGATGTTTTACACTGTGTCTGAGAGAGACTGGTAGGGAATGGGGATGTTTTGCACTGTGTCTGAGTGAGACTGGTAGGGAATGGGCTGTTTTACACTGTGTCTGAGTGATACTGGAAGGGGGTGGGAGTCTCAAGATGCTTTGTAGACTGGAGTGAGGATAGTGGGGGGGGGGGGGGGGTCAGAGTGACAGTAGAGATCGGAAAGGGAAAACGGAGAGGGTGTAATGAGGCTGTAATGGTGTAAAAAAAGTCACTGTATCTCACCATAAGCAGCACATCCCTTACAGATAATGGGCTCCCGTTCCACACAAAGTCACTGCACTCGGGTTCCTGAGCACACGCACAGTCACGCCACACTGCACTGAATCAGCCCCTTTTCAGCTGCTCCCATTTACAGCACAGTAATACACAACCGCGCCTCACAAAGGCTTCTCCACTGGCTGCGCAGTGCAAAGGAGATGATGCTGTATTTCAACAGCAAGGCCTGGGCTGCGTTGCAGACCCTAGAAATGGGTCAGCACACAGCAGCTGTGAGCGGTGATGCAAGCACTGTTCAGGGGGACAGGGCCGGCACAAATGCATACGTTTATCTGGCCATCCATTGAATTGGAAAAAATATCCATTGGCAAACACTGCATCAGTTTAGCTCCAGGGTAATATGCACTGTAACATATAGAACTTAACCCCATTAATGTCAACATATCACGAGTAGCAAGTAGATAAAAACTCAATAAGTTAAAAAAGTAAAATATTGAGATGTTCTTACATTTAAATTTGGTCATATTTTCTCTGTGGTGTCTAAAAAACATAGTGATTCAGTTTATGTACAACTTTAAATGAGCCCTTTGCAACAGCAATGCAAAACAGCAGCCCTAAAACAATGAATTCCACTGATCAATTATTTGGTAAGAACACATAAGAACCTTAAAATCACATATTATAAAGCAGTACGTAAAATAAAATACACTAGCATTACCTAAATGCAAATTAAGGTGTCCAAGCGAATCCGTCAGTTAAGTGGTCACCGCAAACCTAGAACTTGCAAAAAACAATTTGTTCCCCCCAGAGGGCATTCTATTCATTAGAGCTGTGAAATGGTTTCATTTTGTAGCACGGTTATTCTACCCAAAATCTGGGCCTTGGCCCAAATTTCAGTCTTCCTATTTCTATTCATCAGAGATCTGTGATCAAAGAAGCCCTTAATGGGCAAGTGAAAATAACCAGCACTTTTCCATTTAACATCTAATTGGAATGCATTTCACATCGATTAAAAAAGTCTTTAAAGTACCAGGCAATGAGCACCAGTGAAAGTGCTAACAAGCGCACATTAAGTCAAGAAGAAGGCTGGCGTATGTACGACCACATTCTTTACTCACAGATCTGTCCTTTTTGTATTTTTTGTGAACCCAGGAAGCCATGCATCGTACCCTGCATAGATTCTGTTAGCGGAGAGTATTTTTAACTCACTGCGTAAATAAGTGGGCTCCCAGCAGGCCATGATACAAATTTCCGGAAAGGACCGCAGGCCCATGTTAAGTTCAGACTCTCCAGGACTCCAGAATTCACTGTCACAGGGTTCATACAGACAGGAAAATGCACAGCTGCCGTCGGGCGAACAGATAACACAACACAACACAACACAACATAACAAAATGACGAGAACAGGCCGTTCAGCCCAACAATGCTTGCAATTTTCCTGACTAAATTAGTGCTCTTATTACCTACAGACTAGATAGTATTTAACACCGTATCAAGCCTAGACTTGAAAATCCCCATAGAGATGTCTCAGGGCGAAACAGCTGGAGCCACCAGAACAGCCACAGAACACAGAGTGTTAAACAGTGTGCAGTGTCAGAGCTAGTGAGAGGAAAGGCACCCACACAATCTTTATAAATGAAGACTAGGGCAAAGACAGGCACAAAGAAGAAGAAGCCTGAAGCTCCACCTCACTCCCTCCATACCATTCACTATGCATGTATGGCACAATGATGGATATAAACTGGCCAGAATACGTATGCATTCAGTTTATAACGCGATGAGCATGGTTTACGCAGACATGCTATTTTAGCGGTTATATTTAGACTGGCAGGGCTGCACGTCTCCGGTATGCACTCTCGGGTGCACATCATGACAAGAGCCAGAGTAACAGCTGACGTCACCTAGCCGGGGCGGAATTCGCTGCCGCGCGGATCAAAGAGCTGCATAAACACAAACGGATCTCCCCTGATGGAGCTACTGAATGAGATCAAACTCCCCTAGCGCCATCTTTAAGGGCTGTCCTTCATACAGACAGATCTGTGTTTGTTTTACCTCTGCGTCCGGTGTGAACCATCCATTAGGATTTGCAGTGCCAGCTCTATGGTCCATCTGGCTGAGCAGGCGTGTTACTGAATGCCAGCATCCACAGCACAATTCTCAGCATTACCCATTCACCATTCCAGCCAGCTCAAGGCACAATCGTGTTACATGGATACTCAAATGTGCATACACAAGTACTTATGCGGACGGGACCCTAATTGGATCTCACTCTCACTCTCTCACTCTCTCACTCTCTCACGCTCTCACACACACACACGCATTCCTCACTCACAAGTACTTGTCATGTCCGAGTATCCGTGTAACACACACACACACTTTCACAAACATTGAGGTGTACGTTTGGGTAAATGTACACAACTACAATCACAAAAAGGCCTATTTGGAAAAGCGCATGCTCACACAATGAGCACCTTTATAGAGTATAATGGGTGTAAAAATCGACAGCACTCATAAACACTATGCACATAAGCATTCCAGCTATTGTCTTCTTCAGTGTGCTGGACTGTGTCAAAGAGCCTTTGCTAAGAGAGCAGACAGATTATATTTTCAGAATTAAAGCTGGAGCCAGTCACCACGCAGAATCCAGTGATGGCGTCACAAAATGGATAAAAAAGAGCTACAATTCGGTGGAAGAAAAAACGAAACAATATTGACATTTCTTTTCAAATAAAACAAATGCGAAATATCTACTTAAAAGACTGATTTCACAAATCTAGCTCATAGTATACAAATTCAATTAATATTTTAACATAAAAAGTAACTACTAAACCAAAAAAAAAAAGTTAGATTTTACTTTCACAAAGGCAACACCAAAGACAGCTCTATCAATCTGGCTACTACAGCTAGACATCACAATCATGACACCCACATACAAATAAGAAATACTCACATAAGGAATACATAAATCATTGGCGATACATAGTAGATCTTCCCTTAATTCTACTATATACCCGTTCCATTACACAGATCAGCTGGAGATGTGATCTCAAATCAAAGGGCGGTACACAGACACACACAGAGGGGACAGTGAGCACTTCCAGATAATCAGCCTCAGAATGGATCAATGTTGATCTGGGATGATTCCGGAGACATGGAAGTACAAAGGGGTGGTTGATATATGAAGAGGAGCAGACATGCTTACAGAGGTAACAATTACCATTTTGTTACCTGCCACCTCATTGGTACATTTTGTTCTAGGAAAGGGCTATTAAGCTGGTGCCTGAACGACACTATATTGTTGTTGACCTGCCTTGCTTTTACCCAGTATGTTTCATGTTGGAAAGAAGACTATCTTCACTCTGTTAATAAATTGTTTTTGGTGAATAAAGAGGCAAAATAAACCCACACCGTAATTTTAAATAAGCCGCTGCTGATTGAAGTAAATATATAAAAGAAGATAAGAACACCACACACTTAAGCTCCATGAATTTATTACCAACGTTTCGACTTCAAGTCTTCATCAGGGCATCTTGAAGATGAAGACTTGAAGTTGAAACAGTAATAAAATTGTGGAGCTTAAGCTTGCGGTGTTCTGTTCTTCTTTTAATAAATTGTTACTGATCTAAACTTTGGAACTACAAGTTCCAAAACTACAAGGACACAATTCATACATTTATGTACCACAGAGGTTTCCTATACCCTATATGGGCCAAGGTTCCCACATACACTGTTCCCATCTCCAGCAGCAGAACACTAAAACACGGGCTGGTGCATCTGCCATCTGACCCACACCACGATGCGACCTCCACCGCGCTGTACTGAACGTCTGTCCTTTGAGGACGATCGATCACCATGCCAGGCAAGCGGAGAAGGGGCCTTTAGATCCTGGTTCAAACTCCACACGGGCCATCTGTGCACTCAGTCAGGCACATACCGTACAGAGGGGACCAGGTGAGCTCTGTCGACCTGCTAAGGAGGAGGAGGAGAAGGAGGCGAGGCCGCTCGGGTGGAAAATCACGTGTCCGAGGAGCAGGCTGCCGTCTACAGCCTGTGTTTGCATTTACCACACGACTCCTTCTGCTGGTGGATCTGTGGTTGGGAGAAGGTCACCTCTTCACTGGCTCTTTCACAGATGGCTCTGCAACCATTGCTGCGGCTTAGGCTGAGATTCAAGCAATTTCTCTAGACATCGCCATATAAATAAATGCAAGTTCTTGTTTTTTTTTTTTCTTCACAGTTTGGTGAGTTAATCTTGGGAATTAAACAGGCCATAGAACCAAACTAATCATTCCCCCATATACAACTCAAGAGAGCATGCGTTTTCAACACCTTTTCACCTCGGAGTCAAAACAAAAATACAACAGTCAAGCTTACTATTGTTTTGACTAAACATGAATCAACCACAGGGCAGCAGAGCAAAGGTTGCTGTAAAATCCATGATGGAATTTGAAAAAGTAAAACATGAGCAACCTCCACAGTTGCAAGTAGCAGACATTTACCGGTGTAAATCCTGCAACCTTACCAGGATATTAAACTTGTGATTAATATCAAGGATGACCGGAGCAAATTCATATAGTTCACGAATGCAAACACAGAGGGTCACTGTAAAGCTGATGTCAAGAGCCAACATTGGAATGAATGTTCTAATGAAATACCAATGACCTCTGGTTTTACTTCATTAACTGAAACTAAGCTTTGCCGCTACAAAATATATACATTTTAAAAATATATTTACGTAAGTAACAGTTCTCAAATTGTTTGCACTTGTATTCTGATCACTTTCACAGTTCTGAACCTTTCAGCCCTGTGCGTTCTTATCTGTGAGGTTCTACTCCACACTCCATTAGCATGATCGCTAACTGCGGCATGCACCCAATGCAGACAGGAAGGGGTCCCATGGGGCACATGACCCTGCAGACTTCCCATGATCTGCAGTCCTGCCCTGAGACAGGCCACAGAGGAAACCCTGGGTCTGGATCTTGACAGTGAGCAGCAGCAGGGCAGTGATTAACCACTGTTGACAAGGACACAAACAAACCATGGTAGGTCAGCATGTTGCACGGTCCAGGGAGGGGAACCTTGTTTATCACTGCGTAAAAAAGTGTGGTTGGCTTCCATGAATGAGTGCAGCCATACTTTTTATCCAATGCAGCCTCTAAGCCAAAAGCAGAAATGGTCATTCTTCCATGTGCCATATTTGCTCATCAACCTTAAAGGAATGTATCGGTTCCCAAAGCAATTATATGTCCAGTACCTGAACTCAAATATTTCTAAAAAAGGGAAATGCACTCATATACTATTCAATTTCAGAAGATGTAATGCAGAAACGTATCAAAAACATATTCCTACATTAACATATGGTCATGCAAGTGTAAGTAACATACATCCACTCACATTAATATCTGAATATTCTCTAAAGATTAGGCTACATATTCAAATAATCAATTCCTCCCTTTGTCTTCCCCAAAGTATATGAAAGCATCACGAGGCCTGCTCACACTATCTGTCAGGAAAATTAACTATATCAACTAATAATCTATTATTTATTTTCTACTCTCTGTCATGAATACTGATGAGAAATAATGTAAGTGAACTTTCATCTTTATGTTGTTCATTAAGAAGCATTCAAGTACTCATCCAAGAAATCAATAAGTAATCTTCTGGTAAACCATTAAATTAATTAAATATACAGGAACACCTTTTCCTGTGTCCCTCAAGATCATTCTGTTACCAAAACACAAGTGCCTGCTTCACAGCAAAATAAAGGCATTTATCCTAACACTGCTTATTCCATCTTTCCCAAAACAAATCTCAATATTAGGGGGAAATTGCAGTAACTACACTAGATAGCGGTACAAACCAGTCCAGCCACACAACCACGGTTAATATAGTGACAATTCAAAATCTAGTCCCTGGGCATGATTCATGTTGAAATGTTCATTTTGACATTTATTTGTTTAAAAAGCACCAAAGCTTCACCCCTAATGATCTAAATCAGGCTAGTTGGACATAGAAGATGTACAATGTCTGAATATTCAGTTTTTTTTAATAACCATTCACCATTTTTGCAAAAAAATAAAATAAAATAAATTATTATTTAATTTGCCTGTTTTATGTGATGCATGCAACAGAGAGAAAACCAAAATAAGGAAGATGCATATGAAACATGCTGAAGCACTTATCACATTATCATTATTATTATTATTATTATTATTATTATTATAACTGAAACCTGAGGATCAGAGACCTGTTTCAAACGCAGGGATGGCCATGTGACTCGATGGAGAATGAGACAGGGAGACCGTGAGAGAGAACAGAGCCATTATTGGGTATCAGGAGGTCCCGCTACAGTAAATCACTGGCTGAGCTGGGAGAGGGAATTTACAGCCAGGACAGTAAGTCAGTGCGCAGAGTCCCACCACGACCGAGATTAAAGGACATCGATACACGCAAGGGGAGCTGAGCAGCACATTCGTCACAGTTATAGGACAGCCACGGTGCAATGAGCATCTAAGACCGAGAAACGAATGTGATTAAATTAGTGTACACAGACCCCATTTATTACAAAGGCTGCGGATTTGTTCAGACCTTGCTTTAGATTAGATTCCAATGATACCTTTCTCATTGTGCAGATCATGGCTAAATCCATAATAGCAGTAATACAGCACTTGGACTGAAACTACCAGTTTCCTGTTTCATAAGAACCACCAACAATGCTTTTTAACTGCAACAGTTTCTGGACTTCAGTGTGCACAGTAACATGTAATCAAACTGTAAAGAGAGTAAACACACAGTAAACACACACACACACACACACGCACACGCATGCGCGCACACATACACACGCATACATAGAGGCTCACACACAGGATTCTCCTTTGTGTGGAACTGTACTCAAAGAATAACATTATTTATTCATTACCACTGAGCAGCACAGGAAATCCAGTCAATGGAGCCACCATTACCACCACCCTCACTTGCAATAAGGACCCAGTCAACAGCTCGGGTGTTAAGAGGACCACAGAATTAGCTCTTCGCTGAGGCACCTTACAGCGCTTGGGGCATGAGAAGCCACTGCTGCCCACTCTGCTGAGGAGCAGAAGGGCTGTTGAACCTTCTCCCACACAGCGATGATCCGAGTCGCTCCGCTGCTGAAACATCACCATCAACACTGAGCGCTAAAGAGCCACCCTTCCACTGGGCACCAGGAACAATAACACACAGGCTAGCAGAGCAGAGAACAGCTCCACTCCATAGATCCATCTGACATGGGGATGGGTCAAGAGAACCAAAAAAGTAACAGTGCAACTCTGGAGAGAATTCCAGCCGATTCACTCTGCCAAAATGCAATCCCCAGAGTGGTTTAATTTTTCTTGGAACAATTACTGTGTGCCCTTTATATTTTCAGCTTTTCAGCCAGAAACAGATAGTTATGGGAACTGACTGCACCTAACTGGGAGTTCCAGTGGAGATTTAAAGATATAAGAGTTTTGCAGCTGCATTGCTTCCAGAAAAAGATTTTAACCGATTTGAGGTTTTCTGTAATTCTGCAAACCCAGAAGACCGAGCAGGATTCCTTCTTCCACTGGGTGAATAGGATTTGACTCTTTTTTTTTTATTTTTACATGAAGCAGCCAAAACCAGTCGCTCTTTCCCTTGATAGATGTTCGCTGAGGCAGCGAATATGAAACATTATGGGCATATTTTTACTTCCTGGCCGGGGCCTCGCGATATCAATCACGAGCAGTGTAGTGAGTGCATGCATCAGCGTGCCGCCATTAAACCTCACTGGCGGGCAGCCCCATCTGTCAGCCCATCGATTTCGGATGAGTCGAGTGCCCCCCCCGCCCCACCCCCGGCTCATCTCCCACTAAATTGTTAACGCGTATTATAGTGCAACAATTCAGTAAAATAAGGTTAGACAACACTGTGTTTAACTGGACTCCAACCCACCCTCAACCTCGCACACACACACACACACACACACACATACACTCACACACACACTCGCTGTCTCACCCACTCTCATCTTCATCATCTTTAGTAATATCCTCCAGCTGCCCCTCAGGCCAGAGATATAACTTTTTCTTAAATATGCAGCATCAGCACCTCTCCAGAACACTTCACCATAACTTCTCTCGCTGTCGTTACATGGAATTCGACTGCTGACTCCCACAGTACTATGATTTACTTGTGCAGAGAACAGTATGTCAAGGGCAGCCTGCATGGGTTTTGCTGGACAAACCCTGACACCCACTAAGCAGATTTAAACAGTCGTTAATGGCACCTGAAGACCACTGCAGCAGTAGCTTCGGTGTAATGGAGAAGCACAAAGGCCGAAACACTACAGGATAACTGCACTAGATGAGTTGTACTGACATTATGATACTGGCCCGGTAGCCAGACATACATAACATCAGCATAGATATGTACCTACAGGGTCTGGTAATGCTCTTATTTTGCTCTCAATGAAACCCACTGCAAATGGGTTTCTGGTATTTGCAGTGGAGCCTAATCAATTGAGCCAGACGGCATGTCAAAACAATGTTTTATCAACAAACAAAAAAAGTAATTTGGTCCACAGTGCACACCATCATTTTAGTGTTTCTCGTGCATCAAGTTCATCACAAAATCTTAGTTCAAGATGATCTTGGCAAAATAGTAGATTGGTAAATGGACTGCATTTATATAGCGCTTTTATCCAAAGCGCTTTACAATTGATGCCTCTCATTCACCCATTCACACACACATTTACACACCAACGGTGAAAGGCTGCCATGCAAGGTACCAATCAGCTCGTTGGGAGCAATTAGGGGTTAGGTGTCTTGCTCAGAGACACTTCGACACGCCCAGGGTGGGGGATCGAACCGGCAACCCTCCGACTGCCAGACAACCGCTCTTACCTCCTGAGCTATATCGCCCCTATATTGGGATTGTATTACAATGAGTATAAGGAAGTTCACTGACATTTCATTTTATAAAAAAATATTTTATAACCGTTTGTTCGGATCAACCTTCTCCTTTTGCAGTCAGAGGACAGAAACATCACAGCAGTTTTTAAGTTCAAAAGAACACGGACCAGTTATCCTGCAAGGCACTGTATGAACTGTATGAACTTCTGCCTCGTTTGCCTCTACCTTCATAATGCAAATACATGGCCTATTGTCAATGCTTTACAGCAGACCGGATAACTACACCATTGACTGTTTCATGACAATATCCCTCCTACTTACGTGACAAAACAAATGGGAGACCAAGTCCTTACAAATACCATAACAAACATAATTGTTAGTTATCAATGGCCAAAACAAGAGAAGTAGAGGACAATTCCTTTCATTCTTTGTCAGCTCTGAAGCTCAGCCTGACAGGGCCTCTAGTGAAGATGGTATCTCTTTGCATGGTGGTATTGTGCATAGCCTATGAAACTATGCGAGTAAGACTGGCTTTGATATCCGTAGATCAGTGCACCCTGTCATGTGTACTACTCAATTATTAATGTTGCTTCTGCTTTAATCACTGTCAAACAAAGAACCGTTACGCATCTCAGCTACTTCATCCCTGGAATAAAATACACAATATTAAAGTATTAGATTCAGCTCAAAATAAACCCCATAGATGTTGTCAGAGAAAACACTCCCTGAAACCCTTCAGTTCATAAAACATTTGCACAGCAAAGCTACGCACACAATTTCCTTGTGAACACTTCGATGGGATGAACAACCAGCTTCTTCTTCCAAACAGCAGCACAGAAACAAGCCATTACAGTCCGTGTGATTAATGCTACAAACGGTGGACATTGGAAGGCGGCTCCCAAGAGACCTCCAACTTTGGACTCCTTAATGCGTCTTCATTTCTCCTTGGGCTTAAAAACAGCAGCTGACACATATTAAATTTAGTCTTCTGAGCACACCTCAGATAAAGACTAAAGTCAAAATGTGTCAGCAGTTTTTTCCGTGCAAGATGAAGTACACACACACACACACACACACACACTAAGAAATCCAAAGTTACAGGCCTTTTCTAGCTGGTGGGAGCTACTGTCCACCATTGTACCCTGAAATGATGTCACTGAGAGTGTGACATAAAGTCAGGTATCTTTCATCACGTTTGCTAATTTTAGAAAGCTTTATTGAATTTAGTTTTAAATTATTTTTTATTAAACTATAATATATCAGTTATGGGAACGAGAGGCAAGTGGACCATTATAAAAGTGCTGCCAAAGTTGTTTTTGATAGTAGTATCAAATAAACCAAGCATTATGTTTATAATCGTCACCATGGAAACACGTCCATAACATACTCAAGGGAATGTCCGTTAGCCCTGCAGCAAAGTGAATTACCATCAGTTTCATCCAGCAGTGTTTGAGTTCTTGAAAACATGACTGACCCAGGACAGCCAGCTTTCCTAAGAATGTTATTTTCCTGAAGTTCCCCCTATTCTATTCTACTGACTATGTTATACCACATAAGACAACGAAATGTAAACCAAATTAAGTGTGCTTTCGCAGTTTGCACTGTGTACTTGTACATTGTTAATGACTTTAGGGAAGTGTGATTAACTTTCAGTGTGTACACAGCGCTCTGTAACACAAACATTTACTCTTACTTACTTTGGTAACCACGATATGTGATTATGTCACTTGTCTGGTTGTGTGTGTATGTTTGTGTGGGGGGTGGAATGGTATGTACAAGCGGGAGTAATGGCCATATGTCAACTACGCATTTCACCTGAACTGCAGAATAATAATTATTGTCTCAAGTGTTTTGTAGAACATATAAGAACCAGGCAGCCCTCACACAATAAAAGCGTTTCACGGCTGAGCCTGGTATTTCACAGTGAGGATACATTGTGTTTCTTGTAGCTCTGATGCCATACTTTATTTTCATCTGCTATTTCCAGACTATAGACCAGTGTATGGATGCTTTCCCAGTCATCTGTACACATTCCAGTGTCTATTAGCTTACAAACAAAAGACTGTCCGGTGCTTCTTTCTCCAAGCTGGTGGTTCAATAATATTTACTGCAGCAATAGCCTACTCTCTATCACCTTGCAGCCACAAAATACAAATTTGGACCCAAGGAGACAAATTTGGCACAATATAATACACAAAATAATACAATTTACATCATAACGATTGCCAGATGTAGATAATCCTTTATGAAAGGTATAATGTCATCATCCAAATAATAGCTCTGAAACTACAAAAAACTGAACCTGGAATAATGGACAATATTTGGATTAGTTCTTTTGGTAAAAGTACCCCACCATTTTGACCCCTCTTTCCTGTAACACTCTAGTGGATATAGTCTGATTAAAAAATAATTTTTTAAATCAAGCGAAAGCAGACATTAGGACAGGGCTCACCTCATTTAATATCCTCTGTTCACTGTCCGCAGGACAAATACACTGGGAACATTTGTTAATGCTTCAGCATGAGTTAATACCGTAAATCACGGGCTTACGAGACGATCAGCTACCGTGTGAGGCGTAAGAGTACTCAAATGTAGCAGGAATAAAATATTTGAATTATTATTCAGTGAAGAATGAATGCATTAACATGCATTTCACAATAAAACTGCTTATTTGATCAGCTTAAACTTACATAAAAATATTTCAGTTCCACAAACTGCTTACTTGACAAATGACAGTTTATCTACACCGCACTGTATGCATGCACATCATTTCCATGCAAAGGGGAATAAATCATCAGTATTTTTTATCTGTGTTTCCCCTCTCTGATGCTGGTGAGCTGCAGCGTCTGCTGTTTTTTGTTTTCACCTTAAAATCAGCAACCAGTTCAGACCCCAGAAACAAGAGGTGAGTTTACTGTGCTGATTTAATTGATAAGTGCCGA
Organism: Anguilla anguilla; assembly: GCF_013347855.1. NCBI lineage: Eukaryota > Metazoa > Chordata > Actinopteri > Anguilliformes > Anguillidae > Anguilla > Anguilla anguilla. The sequence continues at coordinate 23,290,381 of NC_049211.1, read as the reverse complement.
TTAACAATAACAAAACAACAGACTCCGAGGCTCACCTACATCAGGGCTGAGAACCGCAGTTTCTAAATGTTCACCATATTGACGGGCATACAACCTTCACCATGATATAGCCTTACTTGCAAGAAAAACAAGAAAACAGATGAAGAGTCCCTTATTCCAACAGCAGAAATGGTCCATACACTTCTAGGAAAATGAAAAGAATAACAGTGACTTCACCACCATCACATTATTTTTAATACTCACTAATCAAAAAATAAACTTTGTCACCATAGTGATTGTTATATGGTCTGCATGGAAACCATTTCTGTTGTCAAGACAACATCCTGCTATAACTCATAGTTGAATTTCAGAGTGAGCCAATAGTCTTTCCATAAACAAACCTGGACTACATATATTCAAACGTTATTGCACACAATCTCATATTTTAGACTTCTGGCAGAACAGAAAGCTTTCATACAGCTTAAAAAACCAATAAATATCCAACACAGGACATCATATTTTAATAGGATAATAAGCAGGTAGGCTAAATAGTTTGATATAATTTAATACATTACTTTCAATATTAATTTGTCTTGCAGCTGCCCTTATCCACGGAAACCTCATTTCTTTCGGATTACAGCACTGATATTTTCACGGGCTTTGGGGGATATGGAGCATGACCAGCAAACACTTAAATAAATGTGTTCATAGTTTGATAAACAAATTATTGCTTTCAGTGGAAATCTGTGGAGACTCAGAAAGATGGCATGGCTGTGGCTAAGCCACCTAAATACATGCACAGTGTAATTGCTTTACCCCAGCGCTGCGGAGGTGGGGACAGATGGAGCAGGGGGTTGGGAGGGAAGGAGGTTACATCAAAAGGAAAAGCGACTATAAACCATTCCAGAGGCAAACTGCTAAGCCCACGCAGAACATACAGTAACAAGATGAGTTCAAGATGAGTTCATGGCTGTATGAGTGATCAGTGTGTGTGTGTGTGTGTGTGCGTGTGTGAGTATGAACCTGTGTGTGCATGGGGAGGCTCCCTAACACATCCGAAATAAATAAATAAATAAATAAAATCCCTATCCCTCATTAAATGAAAAGTAAGTGTTCAATAAATAGAATTTATTTCAAAACTTCAAATCTCTCTTTTTCTCTAACTCTCACATCAAAACCTGACGCCTCAATGTAGAGCTTAGCTTGTGGAAGAAAATCTTTCCAAACAAATCAATTAACTATGCTCAAAGAATTCCTGGATTAACCCGTCTGGAAATCTTCTTCCAAAACGTAAGAGGCTTTTGATCAACACGTAGGCCATAATCTCTGGTCTGCATGGTTAGTGTGAAACACTGTAGGTATGCACCTACACGCGTTTCAATATTTTAAAAGGAAGACATGAAGGAACTCATTAATCACACTTCCTGGGACTCAAGACAATTAATCATCGTGGTAAATAGATCAGCAATCAGTTATCTTGAGTTTAAAACAGGAGCTAGGCTATATGAATGTATCTGGAGACTCATGTCTCAGGGTTTTTGAAATGAACAAAGACATTAAGTCAGTACTTTCAAACAACAAGCATCATTCACAAAGGAACATGATGTCACAGTCAGCTTTGCACTATTAGGAAAACTATGTTCACATGAGGAGGTTTACCTTTCAAAAAGTTTTAAAAAATCACATATTACATCATCCTCAGAAGAACAGCAGACAATCGAGGAAAACAGATGCTCAGATCTCAGCACAGCCAACCCCGTTGGATGGCAACAGAATTCATCCATTTACTGTAGGTTAACTTCTCTCTCTTTCTCTCTCTCTCACTCTCTCTGATCTCAAATGCAGGGATGTACGATGATGTCATGGTTGTATCGGCCAATAATATCTTAAAAGAAAGTCATAGGTTCTGACAATAAACTAGAATTATGGCAGATATTATGACAGAACATTTGGAATGGCGTTTGTGTTTATGCCATCACATAAAACATGGCGATATTGGCATCGGCCCATGTGGGCAGATTAATATTGGTTATTTATTTCAGGTGCCGAATTTATATATTGTATACTCCTCCTGGAAAGGCAAGTCACATTTCCTGAAAGTAGTATACTGCAATCTAAGAGGTCCTACCAGGTTTTGGCTGGTGCTATGTTACAGGTCAAAGAGCTGGCTTAAATCACCACCTCCAGTTGGAGCCCCACCTACACAAGATTCATCAGAAGTAGTATCTGACCATGGTTTCATTACCAAAGCACAACTGAGCAAAGTATAAACCTGGTCAGACTCTTAATACCAGCAAATCCCTTTCTGAAACATAGTCTCAACCATTAGTATAATTTAGTTGTGCATTTTATTCAACACAACCCAATGGCTTAGGAGTTTTGGGTGTCATTTTTTCTACATGGAGGAATTTGCCCTTTGTTCCAGTGTAGTCAGTTTCAGCTGCCATAGCAACAGAAGTGGCTGTTCTACTTCCATTCTGAGATAATGATCCCAATAAAACAAAACAGGCCAGTATTCAACATCGAAAATTAAATATCTGGCTGCATAATTTACATTACACACTAAAAGGCAGCACAGCATGCATAATTATTTAAAAATTCTAAGTCTGAATTGGATGCAACAGCAGATTATATGACTTTCCTCACTCCCAGTTTTCTCCCTGGTTCTGTTGTAGGTTCTGGGCTCTAATTCCTGAGAGATTTATTCTTGTTGCCTGCAAAAAGGGGGCACCGCGGTACTCATCAAGGGCACTTTCATTTTCTTTTGTTCCCGAAGGTACCTTTCATGGATACATGGTTTCTCTGTGCCAGTTTGTTGTTTTACTGCTCCTCTGGCCGTAATTCACAGCCTGGACTTGGAGTACCGGTCTCGAGTACTCTGGAGGGAAAACACGGAATGCGCTGATCCCTCCAAGACCCTGTAGTGCAGGCCCTCACGGGACAGCCAAGCACATTTTCACCCCTGCGCACATGCACAGATAATGGCCGACAGGGACGTATGCCGGGAGCAGAGCGAGTATCTCACAGTGCTACTCGAATGCGCTGGCATCCCTTCCTTTCTGTGCGCCATGACACTTTAAGCGTGAGGGCACCTTTGTGTTTATCTGTTTCTCTGTTGGCTTCAGAATGGGCTGCCATGAATAGCAGCGTTACGAGCTGTCCGCGGACAGCCAAGCCTCCCGTCCACTGTAAAATAGGAAAGATATCGCTCCTGTCTGGGCCTGTAGCCCATTCAGCTCAAGCCACAGCAGTGCTTTTATATGAGAGACTTCAGCATGAGGGTATCAGTACAGTGGCACTTCTCACAAACCGATGCTGGTGGGACCAAGAGCAGAAGGATTAAAGAGTTGGGATGCTGGCCCAGACCTAGGTCAAATAGATAGTACATGTTTATTTCAAATCTTTGGATGCTGGCAATCCTGTTCACCCCTGATAATTTTGGTGTGAATTCATGTTTCTTTTAAAATTTGTGTTAATATGCATCGCTTCTACTGGTGTGGTAATAAATATGCTAAAGTATCTCAATGAATTATCTGCGCTGGCCACATGTGCTCTATCTCCAGATCAGTTCGCTCACTCTCCAGAGACTTAACAAATGGGCAGGCTTATCTGCTCTGTGAATTGATGGGCCCGTATTCACTACTTTACAACTGTCACTGGACATGTTTGGGGGTCTGGCACCGTGAAGAGAAGGCCAGATCTCCTGGACTCTCGTTCTTTTAGGCCTGGCCCCATGTCACTCGCACAGGCCACACAGAGAACACACAGCCTGTGAGATTACCAGGGAATGCTTTCATCTTGTGCTGAAATTTACACACAGACTCCTCCTGTTAGTTCTCAACATGTTATTTAGAAAGTGTGGCCATTTAAGAGAAGGATTTTATGAGATTATCTTTTTCAAAGTGTTTTTGCTTCTGACAGATTGTCGTTTTGTGACCCTCAAGACTTATATTGCATCGGACACTAAACAATTTAAAATACTGAGTAGAAAATAGAAAAAAATGACATTTGACCTATTTTGTAAGCAATGCATGTGCAGAAGATTTACTTGCAGAAATACATATTATAACAGCCAGGTACAAGTTGCCAGCATAAGGAGTGAAGTGGACCAGATTCCCAGGGTTAGGACATCCATTTTCGCCTTGAGAAGTCTGGAACACATTCCTTCATATGCCACCAACATAGCCACAGTTTCTGCTAACACAAGCTTATGTCTATGGGAAAATAACCATGGAGTATGTTACCATTTCACTTTGATTCTGTGAAAAAGGCTCACACTGTCAGGAAAACACCAACCAAGCTGTGAAATCTGAGACCAGTCAATATGACAGAATGAAAACGGCCAGACTATGACTGCAGAAAGCAGGCTGGCTACCAGACCAGTATTGACATAGGCAGGAATAAGGATGAATAGGGCCACACAACTGCTGGAGGGGATTGGTTAGTATGGTTTATAACTGCTGGTCAATAGAGTTGGTAATTGCTTTTTTTAAAAACAGGCTTTGTGCCAAGAGAACAAGAAGCAGGAACCATTTATACATTATCAAATATTCATAAGAAATTATAATAGATGTAACTCACTAGAGCAAACTACGTTGGCACAGATAATTATGTCAAACACGTACAAGACATACAAATGTGGATTTTGCTTTTTGGTCAGGCAAAGCACTGATTTTTAACTAAAATCTGGCTTTTGTAACCAGAGGGAAAGGTATGCCACAGTTATAAAATGTGTGGACAGATTTGACAGTATATTGAAATCACCGCATGAGACTTACGTTCCCAGGACTTCCTTGAAGTCATAGTTCTCTTTAATGTCCGACGTTTTCTTTTTCCAGCCATTTCCATCTTCACCCAAAGGCATCTTCCTGTACTCTGGTCCCGGTGGGAATCTGAGCAGACAAACAGGAGACAGGACACTGAGAGAGAGGCTGTGCAGGGAAAACACTCTCCCATCTTTTCTGTTCTGAACGATCTCAAAACTCCATTCGTATCAGTTACAGAAAGAGAAACGTCTATCCCTGGCGACAGCGATTCTCTCTCAATGCCATCACTGTTACAGTAAACCAATATAAACCATAGAAAATCTGATTTCTATTGATTGATGTGAAAGGAAGGCGCACACATTTCCCAAAGCCCCAACATACAGAGATGGTCCTATTTTAAAAGTTAAATCCCCCAGACAACAGAGCCTTGTGCTCAGACAGTGAGGCATCATAGCTTACTGTAAATGTGATGGATGGCCAAGATTTGCCATTATGCATCATATTTTCTGTCAAATTAATTTAGGTTAATACAGTTAATTATTAATTAATAAGGTTAGTATTAATTAATGGTTGTTTTTTTTGCACCGTGTTACAATCTCACAGAGATTCTGACAGATGCATTATTATTGATTTTATTGATTGACTGATTGATTGAACTGACTGACAGGTCGGCCTATTGGTTGACTGGTGGAGTATCTGGATATTTGATTACACATCTGAATAACAGACTGGTTGAAATGAACTGTCTGTACAAGGAAACCCCACAGGGCAAAACAGAACTGGCCGTCAGCCAGGAAAGCAGGGTTTAACAGGACAGGGAGCCATCTCCTCATGCAGCAGTGACTTCTCTGGTCTGGTTAGTTTGCCTGCACCAGCTGTGCATGGACCGCACTTCCCAGCATGCCTTCCAGAACTGCTGCTTACGGTTTGCAATATGGAAGACAAGCAGGCCACTTTGCACTCTCCCAGACAGAATGGGATGGAGCAACTCGTCCACCCTGGTTAGTTCATTTTTCATTGCGTTTAGGGGGGCGAGATGCAGTGGAGAGGTTAAGGAACTGAGTTTCTGTGCTCTGCCCTTTTCACCCTCAGGAACACACTGTGTTGAAAAATAATTATTAATAATGTAATCTGTGTATCTTGCCTACAATGTGGGAATAATGACATGATTTCTAGTTCATGACAGAAAAAAACACTCCAGCAATTACTTTTTAAATTTTAAAAAAATCCAATCAAGAGATTCTCATAAAAAGATTTAGGGGGTTTCATTATAGAGAAACAATTAAATTCAGTGTGTGACAATCAATTTGTTTAAAAATCATAAGATTTATACAGGGATCTAACAATGAATGACTAAGTTTGTTCAAAGCAAGTTTGATTAAAAGGTGAAAAAATCTGGTCCATCCTGCTAAACACTTTGTCAGCAACTCCCTTCACCAAAGAGTTTTGACTGTTCATCAATAATCATACATTCAGTTTATAAGTCACCGAAGTGGCAGCCCTCAATTGATACACAACATGGCTAAAGGTACATGGACATCCCTTCTAATTAGTATGTTTGGCTACTTCAGGCAAAATCATTGCTAACAGGTGCATAATACCAAGCATACAGCCATGCAATCTCCATAGACAAACATTGGCAGTATTATGGGTTGTACTGAAGAGCTCAGTGACTTTCAACATTGCACTGTCATAGGATACCACCTTTCCAACAAGTCAGTTCATCAAATTTCTGCCCTGGAGCTGGCCTGGTCAACTGTAAGTGCTGTTATTGTGAAGTGGAAACATCAAGGAGCAACAACACCTCAGCCACAAAGCAGTAGGCCACACAAGCTCACAGAACGGGACCGCTGAGTGCTCAAGCGTGTAGTGCATAAAAATCGTCTGTCCTCAGCTGCAACACTCAATACCGAGTTCCAGACTGCCTATGGAAGCAACGTCAGCACAAGAACTGTTCATCAGGAGCTCCATGAAATGGGTTTCCATGGCTGAACAGTCACACACAAAAATGGAGTGGTGCAAAGCACATCGCCATTAGAAAGTGTAAATGCGTCCTCTGGGGTGATGAATCATGTTTCACTATCTGGCAGTTTGACTGACAAATCTGGACTTGGCGAATGCCAGGAGAACACTACCGGCCCATATGGATATTGGCAACTGTAAAGTCTGGTGGAGAAGGAATAGAAAAGAAATTGTTTGCTGAGTTTGCTGTGGAAGAACTTGACTGGCCTGCACAAAGCCCTGACCTCAACCCCATCCAACACCTTTGGGATCAATTGGAAAGCCAACTGTGAGCCAGGCCTTATAACCCAACATCAGTGTCTGACCTCACCAATGCTCTTGTGGCTGAATGGAATCAAATCCCTGCAGCAATGCTCTAACATCTAGAGCATTGCAAATCCCCACAGCCGTGTTCCAAAACAGAATGGAAACCCTTCCCAGAGGAGTGGAGACTGGCAGCAAAGGTGGGACCAACTCCATATTACTGCAAATGGTTTCTGAATAAAATATCCAACAAGCACATATGGATGTGATGTTTGGGTGTCGACATACTTTTGGCCATGTAGTGTATCTTGAGTAAATATAGAGAAAGAAAGACCAGCTGCTAACTGCTGTGACTCCCTACTTGAGGTACACACTGCAAGTCTGCTGCAAACATCTGCAATGTCACTAGTCTCCTCTACACCTACGATACAGGCTCACCTAGATTCTGGGTCACAGTCAACTGTCTGTTCCGCCAGAAAAATGGAAATTGGTTTCATTTGTAGAACAAATTAACAAAAAATCTAATAAAAAATTAAAATTTGAACAAATTACATCTTCAGTTACAGATCTGAGATGTCCCAGTTTGGATTTCTATGTCCTTGAGTTCCAAAGCAATTTGGTGCTTATTTGTTTAAAAAAACAGCGTGCTGGTCTTAAAATAACATTTTAAACTATTCCCATCAGCTCATATTGTCAGAGCATGGGTTGGCTTTCTGAATTCCTAGGATATGGCTTATAATACATTTCATTAGCATGGGCTGCCAGCTGTCATTTCAAGAACTAAGACTTAATGTTGAGCTAGGACAGGGCCATGTTCATGAATGTACCATTTAGACACAGCATAGGCTAACATGAACAAAATATAGGCTATTCAATCTGTTGTCCTTTGACCACAAATGTAAATAAGCATCACACATTCTGGCTCCTCAAACATTTTTGATCCAGTAAATTCATAATGTTGTGGATCGCATATAAAACATGTGACAGTAGCTTGCACACTTTTAAAACAGAGCACATCACTGTTACTCTAGGTTGAAGATGAGGCCTTAGTCACAGTACAAGCCCATGCTCAGGGACACCTCTGCAACACTGCAGCACATATCGACTGGATTAGTCAACCTTGACTCAGACGATGACTAATATTTTGTTTTGCTTTGCGTTTTTTTACGATGAAAATGTTTGGGCTGCCTGGGGAATCATCTTTTCCCACTTTCTTCACCTTCCCACCTTCCCCGTTCCCATTCAGCATATGACACTTCACAGGGAAGGGAGTGACATTACAGACGGGCCAGAGTAGCAGTTGGAATGTGCTGTAAGCAGTGTGCAGCTGTCAGGCTCTTCACCTCCTAAATGCTCTGCAATTGACTGAACTATGAAGCACAATAAAAGCACAAGATGGCACCTCACTATGCTCTCACCTCACTGTTATTCCCCTAGGTATAATTTACTTATCTAAGATGTGAACGTTTTCCTAGAGCTACATGCTGATTAGTTTTAATGACAGTGACAATGCCAAATGAATACAGCACAGAAACCTGCTGGGGCATAATGCATCTTATACCGGGATGCCCAGACAGTGCCATGTGATCTGCACTAAAAGATTTCATGCACTGTCACTGTTGCTGATTCACTATAGATAGGCTTGGGGCTGTTCAGGTGTTGTGGTCCATTGTGTCCAATCTCAGATTCTTTCAAAAACAGCATCTCTTCACGGGGTCTCCATCTCTGTCTCTCTCCTCGCGTGGAGTTGGCATGGCCCTAGTTTCCACGGTAACCAAACAGGAATTGCATCGTGGCAACTGCAGAACCAAACTGCAGCCCAGCATTAAAGGATACGGGGACACGGTTTATTTCAGTCTCTTCCTTTAGCAGTACAGTAAGTGTGCCCAGGCATCTCTCAGGAGGCTACGGCAGTAGGCAGGTTGAGCTGCGACTGAAATAGTCCAATGAGACTGCTCCTGTTTAAAACAGGGGAGCTCTGAGGACAGAGCTCAGTCGCTCCCAGAGACAACAATGATGCAAGACACAGGCGACTCCGCCATGAACTTTTACTGTCTGAGCAGCTAGATCCCAGTGCTTCCTTTTTCTTGCGCAAACACATAAGAAGGGAAGTCAAAAGGAGAAACAGCTCTTCTCTGCTGCCAGGTGCTCCACCAATATCTATGTTAAAATGTGAGATTCTGCCCACTAATAAGAATGATCTAGAACCAAGCATAGAACCAGCTAAAAGGTGATAATGTGTACTACATAGGTGATAAAGGCTAAAGTTCCCTGTCCCTGAAACCAGACAATTTTGTCTGGCTACTGGCAGATTATAAATTACAGTACTTGAAAGGCTCCTAAAACACAGAATATGTTGTTTCAATCAATTAAAAGGAAAGTAGTGACACCTGAGACTAGATGATTCCAAAGTAAACGTCAGTGTTAAAGCTTTAGCTATAAAAAAATATCCATGAATAAAGATGCACCTGTAGATAGAATATAACATTACCCTCAAGAAATATAAAAATGAAATCATCTAAACAAACAAATGTTGACACTATTGTAAAACTACCTTACATCATCACGGCTCAACTATAAGGGGAGAAAAATATCAGTCGGCTAGAAGCAGCGAAAAACAACTGGCAGTTTCCAACATTTCCTCATGCTCATTTAGCTACATTGTTGCCATAGGCTACCATATAACCATATTCTGGCATTTACACCGCTATATAACCTTTAAAACCCACCGTTACTGACATTTTACTTTATTTAGTCAAGTTATATGTAGCCTACATACTCCCTACCCAGAGCTTCTGTTAAGACACACAAACCAATGAATAAATAACTGTTGCTGCATTTTTCTTGTAGGATGGTCGACCTGGGGTAGCATTCATTTTACAATTACTAAATAAATAAATAAATAAATAAATAAATAAATAAATAATTTTAAAATGACCGTTCCCACTGGGTCTCTTTGCATCGCCGGTTGAATTTTGAAACTGTCAAATTAGCGTGCTGCAATGATAAAACGCGCACAGCACAGGAAGAAAATGGTCTGCGTGACGCTAAGCAAACCCTTTTCTGGTGAGGTTATTGTTAAGCTGCCGAGTTGCATTGAGTAGGCACGAAAGGGTGAAGGTGATGTCTAAATCTTCAGCTTGAACATTCCTGTCCAAAGAAAGCAAGGCACAAACCAGTCGAAGAGGAAGCAGACGCTGAAATTATTACATTTCAGAATCCGTTTGATAAGTTACAAACCTATGAAGGTGTATTCGGAAAATAATTAATCCTGTTTAATCAATGTTTTAGCAGTGGACAAATTGGGGGCCTGAAGAGCATCCCTAATTATGTAATGCTAGTGATCCAGCCATGGCCAATAGAATCCCATGCAACTACCGATTAACAACACCATCAATCTACAAACAGTAGGCTAGTTACCTGTGTTGAAATCACTGCTGGGCTGCAGCCTAGAAACACAGCAGTTTGTTATCTGGTTTACTCTGAATGTTGCGGAGGACGCTGCTCTATGGAAATCCAATGATTTACATTCAAAATAGAAAGGAGGCCATTGAATGCAAACATCTCTCCGAAAATCATTATGAAATCAACCCCATAGGTTGCCAAAAAAATTCCTAACGTCACTCCATCTCTTCAATTAAAACGCCTCCGAATCCATCACACGTTACTGAATGTAAACACAACTTTGCAATAGGTCAGGCTTATTAGCCTATTAATTTAAATTGATATCAACTTAAGCGAATGCTTGACATCCCGATATGATTATGGTAAAATTAACATTGTTTTCGAACGCCAATGTAAAGGCATTAGACTATAGGCTACAAACCTAAATTCAATATTACTTACAGCTGTGGCAACATAAAGGGATAGTCTACATTTCACTCGCGTCAATTAGGCTACTGAAGCATGTTGTTTAGCTATCGTGGGTAACGTTTTAATATAAGATACCCTCATGACAGTGAAGGATAACTACAGCTCGCTGTTCGTGTAGCTTATTTGAGTAGACTAAGTGTTGTAACCTAAGAGAAAATTCCCATAGTTTTTATCAAACGCAACAAATATGCTATAACTAAACCAGTGAAGTAACGGAACCTACACCGAGAGGAGGTTGCGTTTGTTTCCTTATCGGGTAGTCAATATAATCCAATGCCCCCAGATTGTCATTTCGGCTACAACGACCCCCGCTCAAACTGTGTGTGTAGCCTATGTGCGATTTTATTTTATATCAAAACACACAGAGTAGCTACGTGTGTAAACGCATAAAAAACATACCTGTGGTTGTTGGAGTTGAGAGATAATTCTCCCTTTCACCGTCTCCGCTATTTTGCAGCTCGTTCACAGACCACTGGACCACTTGCCACCAACACTTTCCTGACGTCAACAAGCCATCGGAGGAGGGGGTGGCTGTTCGTAGAATACAGTAGGCTACAAATGGGCGAGGTTCAAGCGAGCCTAAACCAGCGTCTGCTAACGTGACACTCAGGTGAATGGATGCAATAATATGACCGATTGGAATTTATATGACCGTATTTCTTAGAAACGTTTGTTCACAATTTAAACGAAGCCGCAAGAGTAACCCAATTAAAACGACTCTGGCAATATCCCGTTTATAGGAAAATAATGAATAAACAAATGGAAGTGCATGTGGAATACATTTAACATACAGGACCGTTATTCCTACAGTGATATCACCTGATATGGATGTAACTATCCTCATAATAAACCTAACAATTTGCAATTTAATCTCATATTCATTGTTTTATTTCAAATTTAATGTGTTGGAGTACAGAGCCAAAACTACAAAAATTGTGTCACAGTCCCAATACTTTTGCGTTTTGCTGTATGTTTTTGAATAGCCAGGGCTTAAAGCATACTGAGTAAAATGTTCAGTGTTCATTTGAGTTTAAGACGGATTGTGTAGGCTACTCTATCATAGTAAATCCAATTATCAGATTATTTAAGACTGGACATGTAACTGTCATCTCTCTCCATGGGTCTTCTGGAATACCTTTGCAAAAGTGTACAGTTATTAGGTAAGCAAACAATTTACAGGTTAATGGAGATGCTTTATTGTGATATAGCACCCTGATGCTATCCCCCTCTCAGGGAAGAGGGAAACTGAAATGGGAAGTTGAGCCATTTAAAATGAAATGCCAAGTAATACATAATTAATTTGTTCCTTTTTTCTTGTAAAAGGTACTTATCAGTACCCAGATTATTGTATTTGCAGGGTATACATAGGAAATTTGCTCCTTAAGGAACTAAAATGTGTAATCTTTAATAGTCAATAAGCAGAGTGTACCATTAACAGAAAATATATTTATTTTCCATTATGAATTATTTCTTTATTATTACCAAAACGAGGGAAATCAGTACCAGTTTGTTGTTCTGTAGGTTGGAGATTTAGGTTGCTAAGGTTACTGAAGAGACTGAAATTAATTGAATGTGGGATGCTGTGGTCCAGCACAAATGACAGCATTGATGTCATTTCCCCAAAATAACAGGTAGGCAATCGCCACAGTCAATCAATGCCCTTAGTACCCTTGCTTAGTATCACGTACCAATGCTTCACAATAAAGACATTTACTTAGGTGCCTATTGTACATATAGGGCCTAAGGGTGTGACAGTCCTCCCACAGTCGGTTTAATTCATTTATCAGGCCAATAAAATAGCTGACGAAAATGCACCACTAAAAAATAATTTCCTTGTTTTGGTGATGAAGAAAACGCATATTAGAATCAGCAGCAGTGATTTTGTAGTGAAATATAGGCTTACACATAACCTACCTAGCAGAGACTTCCAGCATTTTCTATATAGTGACTAATGACGCCATCTGTTGGTTTAAATTATCCAGTTCAATATGGAGAAAGTATTTACATTTTTAGACTTTTTGAAGTGGTAAAGCAAGACATTTTTTAAAGAGAAATAAAGATCAATCCAGGTCAGCTCCTTATTCATTTGTTTTTGAACAAAATATATAAATGACCATTTTTACATGGACATTCATATGTGTGTCAGAAAAGCTATTGCAAAATGTTATCTGCCTGTTTTCAAATAATCAGCATGGCTTTATGGAGGATTATTCAGCCAAAAATTAAGATAAAATTTGAAAATTTGAATGAAATGTGAATGAAAATAAAAAAATTTCATTTTATTTTTCAATTTTAATTTTAGGCCGAATAATCATTTACTTTCATTAATTCATTTTCATGTAAATTTTGATCTGAATAATCCTCAATACTGCTTTGGGGTGGCTTTTTTAAATCGCTAGTCTTACTTACGCCTTTTTTGGACTTCTGTTCTCAGACCCTAGATGCCGCTGTGGAAATTGATAAGGGTCGCAGTCGTTCTTCGTTCGATAGGATTCGATGGTCGAATGAGACGCGTTGCTTGGTGACAGGGAAGCCGCGGATGATATCGTCATGGTTCTTTTTAAGGGGGTGCGAGTCGATGTTTACTGCGATCACAAATGATAATAAAATAGCTTGGTGAAACTGTGGATTATTTATGCAACAACCTAAATCATCTTAACTTTCGGAGTCTAAATAGCCAAATGAACAATCATGGAGAGTTACACTTTCATCAGAGTTGTAGGCAAAGGTAGCTACGGAGAGGTGAACCTGGTCAAACACAAAACAGAAGCAAAGCAGGTAAATCCGGTAAACTAAACAATGCCTGCATTGATTCGACGTGGTCGCTGCAGTTGCTAAAGCTAGCTACTCGTCAGTTAGCACTCTTGCCAGCACGGCAGTTACTTACAATAGTGTTAGCTTGCTAGCTATATTGTTAAACATGCCCTTGGCTAGCCAACTAAAGCACGCGAAACGAGTCACCTTTATGGGTAGCTAGATAAGTTAGACTAAGTTGTGCTATTTTCCAACAATAGCTTGCTGCTAAAAATCCCATGTAACGAGTGAAGTCCGACCTAACGTCGCTGAACTGGATAGCGGACTTTCCAGTTTGTCTAGCGAAGTTCATTTGCCTGGTGCCTACAGTACAAGGCAGCCAATTGTCTGACTGTAGCTAGCTTCATGAAATTATGCTAGCTACTTAGAATAGAACTGAATAAATGCAACAGTGAGCTAACCAGCAAGAATGCAAATTATTTTTGATAGAAAATGAAGCTTGATGAAGTTGTCTAATTAATTGTTTTGATGCCCAGTGCCCACTGAATTAGCTAGTTATAATTAAACGTTAACTCTGCTGGTTTTAGTGTGGAATATTTTCCTATTTCAGTACGTTGTTAAGAAGCTGAATTTGAGGACGTCCTCAAAGAGGGAGCGACGAGCCGCGGAACAAGAAGCCCAGCTTCTATCTCAGCTGCGACACCCGAACATTGTGACATACAGAGAGTCATGGGAGGGGGAGGACTGTCAGCTTTATATCGTGATGGGCTTCTGCGAGGGTGGTGACCTCTACCACAGGCTACGGCAACAGAAGGGCGAGCTGCTCCACGAGAGACAGGTGGTGGAATGGTTTGTCCAAATCGCCATGGCCTTACAGGTAGATGCCTTTATGGATAAGAGCACCGAAACCTAAACAGGCTCTGGCAGGGGGTTCTTCTTCCAACTGGGCTGCCATTGTAACCATTATCAAGGAACTTAACCTGATTTGCTTCAGTAAAATTGATGCATTTATGGTTGTACACTATGTAAAACTGTAATCTGCAAGTCGCTCTGGATAACAGTGTCAGCTAAATGCATAAATGTAAGGCAACACACTCCTTCAAGAACAGGATTAATTTGTGCTCCTTGCAATATCATTTACTGTATCATTGTAGAATGTCTTACTAATGGCTAGTTTTACCTTTCCTGCTTTGTAGTATTTACATGAAAAACACATTTTGCATCGGGATTTGAAAACTCAGAACATCTTTCTGACCAAGACCAACATAATCAAGGTGGGAGATCTCGGAATCGCACGAGTACTGGAGAACCAAAACGACATGGCCAGCACTCTGATTGGGACTCCTTATTACATGAGCCCGGAGCTTTTCTCCAACAAACCGTACAACTACAAGGTATTCCCAAAAATCTCCACTCAGGCGAGTGCTAGAATCAAGATATGTGATTCATATCTTCTGTATTCACTGAAACCTTCTTTCTGTCGCAGTCAGATGTGTGGGCCCTGGGGTGCTGTGTCTATGAAATGGCCACACTGAAGCATGCCTTCAATGCAAAGGACATGAACTCCTTGGTGTATCGTATAGTTGGGGGAAAGGTGAGATGTCAAATGACCTTTGGCTTTAGTTAAGATGAGGTGTTTTCAAAGGATCATACATGTATATAAATAACTCCTATGTCTATCATTTAGTCACACATCACATAGTGTAAATTCTTGGAACCTTATTCAGTGGAAGGGTGGAGTAATTTGAAGGCTCAGGAGTTGGGGCAGTTAAGGTATTCTGTGCATTACATGGGCCATGCTACATGTTCTGGTTTCTGTGCAGAATGTGGCAATTTGAAGGATAAAGGACCTGGCGATAAGCTAGTCTTCACCCCCAGGTGCTCTCCCTTTAGCATCTGAAAAGGCTAGTTACAGTTGGCAATGTAAGATTCTTGCCCTCTGATTGGTTATACCAAGGTTCAGCCAGTGTTATATGTCAGTGGTTAAGTTTGTTTGAGTTGCTGCCTCTAACTAGAACTCCAACTACACAAGCTCAGGAATCATATGCAGTGGTTGACCATTGATTTATTAGCAAAACACATTTGTGGAAGATTTTTCAGAAATCCGTGCTGATCTAGTCATGCTCATTGTAACCTAAAGTTATGCGCCTAAAAAGTGAGGATGTGCCTAAACAGGACTTTTGTAAAGATCGGACTGCATTTATTTACAGCATTAGTATCCTGTTTGTATAATAGCTGCCTGAGATGCCCAGCAAGTACAACTCTCAGCTCGGGGAGCTCATAAAGAGCATGCTCAGTAAGAACCCAGAGGAACGTCCGGATGTCAAGCATATCCTCCGGCAGCCCTACATCAAACGGCAGATCTCCATCTTTCTGGAAGCCACAAAGGAGTATGTGTCCATTAGCTCCATAACCCTCTTCCTTGCCTATCTTTCTGTGCCCTGACAGAGCCCCTGTGTAACTCTTGTACAGTAAAGCATAGTTTTTACTGTCAGTGTCTGTTGTGAAGACAGCAGCTATTGAAGTGATCTATTCTTTTCTGTTTGTACAAGGAAAACGGCCAAATCGAAAAAGAAGGCTCCTTGTAGCAGGCCTGGGAGTGCGGCTGCCCGTGCGCCTTTGGTGAATTCCAAACCCCAATGCCCCCCTCAACCCCTCTTGGACCTAAATAAAAGGGAGAAGATGGTAAGAGACCTCCAAGCTAATGGAGCACACTGCATTTTTGGCAGTAAACAGAGAGGCAAGGGTAACCTCACATTTACTTCAACTATTGTTTTTCTGAATGTTGCTGTTCCAACACAGAAGGAAGAAAATCAGATGAAGCAACATCTGCCCAGCAGCAGCAGCAGCAGCAAAGCACTTGAACCCCCGACTTCCCCACAGCGTTTAACCCCAAAACCTCAGCCAATGGACGAACTAAATAGCCCAGGGGCATCCTTACTGACCATCAGCAATGTCGATATCGATATCCCGCCCACGAAGGAGAGGAAACACAGTAAGTCGAAGCCACTGTTGTCACCCCAGCCGGGCCAGCGGACTATCGATATTCTCACCAAGCAGACCGAGGAGAGGAGGGCCAAGAAAGCAGACCCCGCCCCTTCCGAGTTACATCAGAGGAAGCCGGCATCGGATGTGGCCAACAGCGCGAGAGAGGAGACGAGACTACCCAACGTCCCAGCACGGGAGGACAATCCGCCCCAGCCTGAGCTTACATCAGTGAATGATGGGACTCTGGAGCCAACGGAAGGACAGAATAATCTTACAAACGTGGAGGACAGAGATGACACCATTAAACTGCTCCAGGAAGTGGGCGCCTGGCCACAAACCCCAGAGGTGAAGGTAAGGGCAGATATTTTTCTTAGAAGCCTTTTCTGTCTTTATAGGTCAGAGTTGGTCTGTAATTATTTCTCAGTTCTCAATTTTTCCCCCAGCTTATAATCACTCATCTTCTTTCAGCAGAACTTGGACTCAACAGAAAAACTCCTTGAGCCTTTTGTTCCTGTTGTAATGGTACGGCTTCATGTGTTGCCTTACTTGTTAGTTAGGTCCCTGGTTATCGAATAATTTATTTGAACAATCAACCTTCATTGTGTTAGCAGCACTGCGTAAGATTATGGTTTTGGAATGCCTTATTTCTTGCCATGACCGTGTAAGGTGTTCATATTGTGTGTGTTGCGACCTTTTTCATTGAAGGAGCCTGAAAGCCAGGATCCACTCCCCTCTTCTCCAGTGCAGAATAACCCTCAGCTGCAGCCCTCCTCCTCTGCCTCTGAGCCCTCCCTGTCACGCCAGCGCAGGCAAAGAAACAAGGGGAAGGTGCAGGAGAACCACAGCAATCAGGCCAGTGTGAGTACAGAACCGGGGGTGACAACACCTGGTTGTGGATCATCATCTGCCGACATGATGCTGTTCTTTGGCATTCAAGACTTGAAGTGTTTTACGAATGCTTGTCATATTTTTCAGCATGATTGCCCACTGTTTTACTTTATAAGATATTGTATTTATGTTTATGTTCCATCTCCTTCTGGCAAATTTCATGCAAAACTTCTCAGGAACTGCAAGTGCTAACCAGTTAGTGAGCTTGGGCACAATATATTTATTTGTGCCAACGTCCATTAAAATGTTAATTGTCACAGTCGAACAAAGAAAACAAGCAAGGTAAGTTAGTTACTTGACGAAAATAATAAATGGTCTGCGGACCGCAACTTAATTCAGTAGTTAAAAAAAAAAAAAATTTTAAGTCCAGATGGACGTTTCTGGTCTGGTAACATCTGTCAGGTCTGTCTGAGGTTCTAGGACCCGTGCAAAAAAACTTTAGTTTGAGTTGAGTATGTTGTCCTGCTGTCAGGTCATTATCACTTGACATAGAACTTTGGATATTTATTAAGTGAAGGATCAAGGTACTAATCCCTTCTACTTACACTTGTTAGCTCATTGCTTCAATAAGGACTCAAGGAATAAATCTTAAATAGTTGAGAACAAGATTGTTTTGTTTACATTAACATTATTAACACATAGTGGAGCCCATTCTTGATTATCATTAATACCATTATCTTTCATTTTGTGCTAATCTTAGGGACAAACGCAGACAGACACTTCAGTATGCTGTTTGAGGAGTGGAGACACAATGCCAGTCGAAAGGGTTTAGAAATCTTTTTTGTATGGGGGACCTGCAGACTTCCATTCCTGTGCTCTCTCATGTGAGCTGTCCCATCTTCCCCTAGTTTACAGAAGTCCCTCCCAGGCCTCTGCCATCTCCTCCCTGCGACACGTCTATGGTGAATGTGAAAAAGAAGGGCCAGGGGGAACAAGCATACAAGGCCCAGGTTACCACGTCATCATCTGCCCATATCAGCAGCTCTGGCTCTGGGGACAGTGCCATTACAGCACCACAGGTGAGCCTTTGCTTTCCATGTCCCTAGTGTCACATGCAAGCTCTCTCTTTGGGACTCGCTTTCTTTTATTATTCAACCACCATTTTCTATTAGGATGGGAATATGGAGATGACATGCGGATACACTGTGACGCTGGTCAAGCACTGATTAATGTATCGGAGATAGAGTTTTGAAATTTTGAGTAATAACTCAACAGAAACAATGAAGCCCTAATTACAACCCATTTACTGAACTGACTGAACTGAAATGGAATTGACCCCAAATGTAATATTCAGGTGTGATATTACAGAATGCCCAGTGCTTGTGAAATGGTATTTATATGTATATTGCCTTAATTATTTAACTGTAATACATTAAGGAAGCAGTGGATGTTCATGTACCACGCAAGACTTTTAGTGAGGGCGGTGGGAATGTGTGAATAATTTGTTTCAGAAACGTCCGCTGTCTGCTCGAGAGCGGAGGCGGCTGAAGCAGTCCCAGGAGGACTTCAGCTACCCAGGTAAGACCTGCATATCATTGGGAGAAATGCTTAACTGAGAATTACATTTACGATGGGGGTAATATTGGGGTCATATCAGTATTTGCTGAATAGCTTAAACTTATGCAGCAGCCCAGTGCCAATATTAGGGCCAGTACAAGGACAACTTACATGCGCCAGAGGGGTGCAACATTCTGTGCACCACTGATGCTGTAAATTAAGTGAAAATGTCAATCTCAAAAAATGGTCAGACAATATTGGTTATTGATATCAGCCGAGAATTTCCATATCCTGCACCCTAATTGCCTTTTTACCCGTTTCTCATTACCTATTGACTTCTGTAACTTTGTTGTTTTTATTTATTGCAACTTTATTTCTTATTTAATTTGTGAAGCACTTTGAGTTGCAAACTGAAAAGCTTGTTTATTTTAATGTATTCATTTATTGGGAAATTCTTCACTGATGTATGAGAAACTGTTGAAAAATGTTTTGCTGAGAAACCTGAGCAGAGGTAACAGATTGTGCTCCCTTTCAAAGTTCTTCCTGCATTGAGGAGTCCATCGTGTGACATCACTGCAGAGAGGAGGGAGTCAGACTCCCAAACTGCAGCAGTCAGATCCTCGCCGTCTGACGGTGCAATCAAAACAACCTTGGTAGGTCTGTGCCTCCTCTTTGGTTGTGTATATAAAGACGATCTGTCACTTGAGTATCTGTCAGCTAACCTTTTTAAACATGATGCTTTCTGCACCAGGGGTGTGCAGTCTGATCCAAAAGGAGCCTGTGTGGGTGCAGCTTTATGTTTTAGGCCAAGACTTTAGTCACCTGGGGCCTGTATCACAAAACAGGATTACTGACTTAGCTGGATAACTGCACTGAGTAAAACCCGGAACAGCTCTTTTTATTGCAGTCCATGTTCAAGATTTGCAGTTATCCAGGTAACTCAGTAGTCTTGCCTTGTGATGCAGGCCCCTGATTATCAAGGTCATGATTAAATACCACGAGTAGTTAATTACTTGAATCAGGTGTTGTGGGGTGGCCCTTAGGCAATGTGATTATAGAGTGAAATCAGTGGCAAAAGTAATATGAATTAAACCTTTAAGTACAGTATTTCCCCACTTTCACAACTTATACATTTATCATCTTAAGTTTGTACATATACATATATAATATGTGCAGTTTATAATTCAATACAAGCCACAAATTCAAGTAAAAAATAATATACTGCATATAATAGTATTTAGTATAGTTTATAATTTACTGAGTTTTTCCCCCATTTAGATTCACACTCAAACACAACTTCAACTCACATTCAAATATAAATACCTTACTCACCTCACTCCCACCAATCACTGAGTAGAAAGGGTTGTGATGATGTCATAAGTAGTATTCCATTTTCCTACAGTCGATGTTGAAGTAGAAGAAAATAGCTTACGTTATTAAACTAATGTATTTGGTTAAAGTAACTTAAACGGTGAAAAATAAGGGCCTCTGTGTGATGTGTCGCTGTATGTCTGGTTTCCTTTCAGCAGCAAGGTGGTTCGTCCCGGCGACAGTCGGACGAGGACGACTGTGGCTCATCCACCAGCTCCACTGACCGTTCAGAGGGGGACAGCAAAGAGGGGTCAGAATCTTGCTTAACTACCTTAATTACCTGGCCAATGCACACATTATCATTGTCCCATGTGTCTTGTCCATTCCAATTAATCATTTAAATGTGATACTTGTAAGTCTTTGGATATGAAACACTTCAAGCAAGCAGTTCAGTGAAACACAAACGGTGAATCCCTCTTAAATTGCATTTAATCGTTCCCAAATCCATGCTCAATTGGGTGAACAAAATCTGTTGAATTTATTTGTACTGAAACCTCAATTCTACTTGCCTGCCTGTGTATTCATTAACTACAGACTAATTGTGACTGCATGCGACTACCCTCAGGCTGGTTTACTGCTCAAACCATTGTTACCCATTTCTTATCTCACGCCCTGGCTTGTATTGCATTGCAATTTCAGGAAGAGCGAGTCCAACGAAATGCAGGACCTGGTTCAGCTGATGACGCAGACATTACACATGGATGCCAGAGACGTGCTGGACGGTCCAGGATCCGCAGCACCGCCGGAGTTCAGACTGAACAGGCGCTACAGGGACACCCTGGTCCTGCACGGCAAGGCCACAGAGCAGCAGGAGGGATTCCGCTTCAATGAATTTCCCTCAGGTCTGTTGCTTTCCACACAAGATTACCCCTTTGTTGACCTTTGATCTTTATTCCTGTTTTAACAACAGGTTTTGTTCGACTGGCAGATGCACTTAAGCAGGAAATGATATTACCCATTTATACGGGTGAAGAAATGAGGAGAAATGACAAATGGGAGTGAGTTCTCCTTTCTGTTTGGCCTGTCTTTCCCTCAGACTCTCCCTCTGGCCCTGCAAAGATCAGAAGAGCGATTGAATATTTACGCACTGACGTGGTGAAGGGACTGGGGGTCAAGCTTTTAGACAGAGTGCTGGATATCATGGAAGAAGATGATGAGGAAGCACGAGAGGCAAGTAGCACAGCAGCAGCGGTTATGCCAGTAGCATGTTTCTACCCACAATGCAATGTTAACCGTGCACCGCCACGCTGGCGATTTGTCATCGTTTCCTCGCTTACGCTTTCAGGTGCGTCTTCGGGAGCAAATGGGAGGGGACAAGTACAAGGCCTATGCAGTGATGGTGCGGCAGCTGAAATTCTTTGAGGATGTTGCCTTCGGGGACGTGAACATCCATTAAGCGCATTCTGATCTATCGCATTCACCAGGATCGTGTCTTCCAGTACGCCGGAGTGAATCCAGTAGGAAGAACCTCCTGTGTAAAACTATGTAGAAAAAGCAAACGGTTTTGTAAATACAGAAGCGGCAACATTTATACTTTGGCCCATGTATATACGTTCTTGTAGATGTTTCTCTTCAGTTGGAAGTGTGGCTAGAGATATTATGGTATTATATAGTTAATATGCAAGAGAGAAGCTGAATGGGCTCTGCGCACCAGGCGCGACCACAGTGCTCACGTCAGCCATTTTAGGCTCTGGTGTTAAAGAGCTGCGGTAGTTTCAGCGTCAGTGCCTTCCACAGCCACATGCTCACTCCGTTGGTCGTCGCGTGACCAGGAGACGCTAGTTTTTACGGCTGCTTCCTTCACTCGCAGCCAGAAGAAACACTTCTCCTTGTGACAAGAGTAAAAATGTCCCGGTAGCTTTGCACGGGTGCGGTTTAATTTATTTCCCCAAGGTATTATCAGCCTACTATTATATTATTTACCTCAGCATTAGTCCCACGTGAATTTGTTAGTCTGCAACTGTTTTGAAGTCAGTCTTTTGGGGCTTTTGTATCGTTTATGTCTGTGAACATTTTGCCGAATTTTACAAAGAAATAGCCTTCAGAATTGTGCATAGAAAAAGGAGAAATTGTACTTGGTCAAAAATATATATTTCTTTCAAACTATGAATTTTGTTCTAAGATATACAGTATATCAGATGGAACGTTACAAATGTTAGCAGCTGTAAGTGTTGACTGATGTTCATCACTGTTTACGTAACTGAGCATTAACTTGCTTGATAAAATATGCAAGTCTGTAAATCATGCAAGCGACTACATCAGGCGAGTCATTCAGTGGCATGTGATGGAAAGCACATTTTGAAATGTGGGTCACTTTGCCAAAGGAATGCCCATTTAGATGAAAGAAGATCCTGGAATATCCTTGTAAGTGTCTCAGAGTAGGAGTGCTGATCTAGGATTAGCTTGTCCAGGACCATATCCTTAGTCATTCTTAACCTTATCCATTACGAGCTTAAAGGCAAAACTGAACCTGGATCAGCACTCCATGAGATGCTTTATGAAGAAAGGCCCTGGTAGGTTACTGATTGTAGTGTCAGGTAAAATGCTGTTACGATGTCAAGAAAACATTTAAATTCAGTTTTCAGTTTGAGAAAGGGAAATTAAAGTACTGATCAGCACCCCAACTATTTTGGACAACTTGCAATTTTCTAATACATGTTATAGCCAATGTTCCAATTCATGTTATAGCACAAATTAAATTGACTACTTTAGAATACTTTAAATGTGTATATATTGATGATTTTCCTTCCATGTACAGAATACTTTTTTGTATAAACATGAAGTATGGATATATTCTCTTGATTACCATTTTGTGAAATTCTTCATGTGTACATTTTTTTAACGGATTTGTTTCTGGATTTCAAGCCACACTTGCTTCAAATGACTTCGCACATCCGTTTATGTAATATTACATTAACTATATTTATTGGTAAGATTATGAATGGTAGCTGAAGACCGTGTGCTTATTTGAAACCTTTAACTGAGGTTTCATCCACAAGGGAACTGGCAGTGGTGTACCCAGCTAACTGACCCAGGGCAATTACTGGACAGAAAAACCACAGGCAAACACACGCACACACACACCAGTCCACCGCTAACAAATTAATATGTTTTGTTTAATATATTTTAAATAGTAGACCAAGATCATGTGGCAGTACATTTCCCTTCATATTATCTGCAGCAGAAAATAAGCAAAGTCCACCGAGGCACAAAAAGACTGGAGAAATGTCTCAGGCCAACTCTCCTGTGAACTACAATTACATTTTTTGTTATTAAAAATCATAAACTTTTTTAAACATGTAAAACTACTTTGTCCTTAGTGTGTTGGAATTCACATTAATGATTTTCAAGAATAACCAGTAGATATAGGCCTACATGGTGTGGTGCCTGGGAGGAAGAGGAATGGGAAAGGGTATGGAGAGCTATGCTGTCGCCCCCAAGTGCTTCCCCAGACTGAAGTACGTGTTTATCCTAAAATTCCTGTGAATGATTCCGAATGAAGTGAAAAAAAAATGCGTGTTAGCCATAAGTATTGACACATCGGTAAAAATAAATAAATAAATAAACCAGTATAAGATTGTGGCTGAGCGACCTCTGTTGGACACTGTTGAAGAAACGCTCATTCTCACACTTAAAAACATTTTAATGCCTGAAGTTCCTGGCTCCAAATGCCAGAACATATTCAGAAGAGACCATGGGAGCTATAGCCTAGTAATTACGGACTGAGACCTCACGTAGTTTAAATAACAAGCATGTCAAAAACAGTATGTTTAGCGTAGAGGTATGCTAGGATGCGAATATATTAAGTAATGATGAGAATTTCCATTATCCATCACCCTCCTATAAATCAATCTAACTTGATCATCGGAAGCTGCTCCTATGCATTCCTGAAGACGTGTCAATGGAAACTAGTCCCCCACCAATACCGACAGAACACTTAAGAAATTATTGAACGTTATGATTGTAAAGCAGTTGTTTCGATGGCACAAAACAGCAAAACCTGCCACTAATAAAAATAACAACAGAAGTACTTTAGTATTTATTAAAGTGCTGCAAGTTGGAAAATACGATGTGCGAAATGATGCAGCTGCAGCACCACCTACCCGCTGCCCGGAATTCGCATGAACTGCACAAACGCAGCGCTTCTTTTCCTCGGTTCAACCATTTGCACAGGTGGGTTCAGATATACCTTTATAGTTAAAATATTATTTACGGTAATAAGTACTTAACAACGGTGGCAGTTTGACGTTGTAATGATAAGTCGTAAGTTTCGCTTACTGACAGAGTGATGATGTAATCTATTCAGTTGCGTAAAATGTGAGATCAAACTGGCACTGTGTACTGCAGAATACAGTAGCAATGCAGTACCATGCAGTGCACTAGCAATATGAAGTCATCGCTATATGTTGCCTCTCTACGACAGGCTGAATTTTAAGATCGTGCATGTTTTCGACACAGCATGCAAACAGACATTAGCAAAAGCTTGTAAATGCTTAGCGCTTTCTACAAACATTGCTAAAACTTAGGCTACTATGGGGTTTTTGAATGCAGTTTTGGCCAGACTTACTGTGTCAAGGTAAAAATCCATATTAGCTGCAAATGAAAAAACATGCCATGACGGTGTATCTGTAGACGGTGTTTCCAAACAACCACTGTAATAAGGTTGTATTATAGGTCTAATAATATGTGCGTTGAATT
This sequence comes from Anguilla anguilla, assembly GCF_013347855.1. NCBI lineage: Eukaryota > Metazoa > Chordata > Actinopteri > Anguilliformes > Anguillidae > Anguilla > Anguilla anguilla. Next base: position 23,265,302 of record NC_049211.1, on the reverse strand, counting down.
CACAATTGTATTGATAAGTAGCCTATGCAGGCAAAATTATTTTGAACGTCGTATATTTATACGCAGTGACTGACAAAATGTCACCAAAGAGAAGGGCAAATCTATCCACCACATTAAATGGGAAAAAGATCAAGGAAGATCCTGAAACTACAGAGAACACGTATTGGTCAAACAAAGATGCACTGAAACCTTCGATGCCACAGAATGACAAGATCATAGCGCAGGAGCAGTGCCGCCTGTCTCCCGAGGTGAGAATGTTAAAGTGACGTGCCCGTTACATCTGGTGATTGTGTCTGCATAATTACATATCAAAGCAGCGCCTACGTTTAGTCCGACTTTCACTGCTTGTAGGAGCGCATGACACAGCAGCGTGTAATATGCTATAGCGTTTGGTCCTTGGTTTGGTGAGAATCGTCATACACTCATTCCTGAAGTAAATTACTGAATGTCGTGATCTTGAGTAGCCGAGTTTTTGAATGAAAACTGATTTTCCAAACTGAAGCCACAAGAAGGGAGAACATTCTCACAAGTAGGCTACTACTGAGAACATAATTAGTTAAATATGAAAAGTTATACATTCGCCCATAATCATTGTTTTATATGGGCACCATTTTTAGCTATAGCCCATATACTGCGATTTTTGTTCATACTGCAACATGCAATGTACAAAACTCGTTCTTGATTAGTTTTAACGTTTCACGTACACAACGTTGGTTATAACGTTGTGCATTTACAGATAACCTTGTGTAATAATACGCGTAGACCCAGGAAGAAATAAAAAATTAGAAACCATTTTTCCTTGAGTGAATGAATATAGCCAGAAAAAGTAAAAAAAAAAAAAAAAAAAAAGAATTGGTTATATTGCACCATTATTGTTGGTGCTGTTCTCAGCCTGTCATCAAGCTTTTGAACAAGCAATGTTCATTTGATGCTCTTTGTTATTTTGGTGGAAAAAAGAACATGATGTAATTGTAATTATGTATTATATATGCATTTATTTAACAGAATGAGCTTATTAGCTATGAGGATGAAGAGGAGTTGGCCTACTGTCATGAAATGAGAACAGACACGTTAACCCTCTTGATGAAAATTGAGAAGTTACAAGCTGAACTGAAATATGAAAGACATTGTAGAATGATGGCTGAGAAGGAACTAAAAGAGTGTAAAGGTATTTTCCCATTTGACAATTTTTTTGAACATATAGGGCTGCCATTATCCAAAATGCATGACTAAGGTAGGTTTAATTATCCTACAGTGATAACCTGTTAATGCAGCTATAATTGTATGGAGGTCAGTTGAGGCACTGTACTTTTTTTTACACCTCGCTCAACGCTACTATAACATGCATCAGGGATTGAGCCACTATCATTAAGTTTTCAGTACAGCTCTAACTGCACTGCTTACCAATTAATGTCTGTTTATATTACAGGTATATGCATTCCACAGTATCCATTATTGTGCTGTTTTTGACAGAGATGAACAACCTGATGGCCCAAATGAGAGACTCAATCTTTGAGCTGAGGTCTGTCCTGGACCACACTCGACAGGAGACGGAGGACATTCTGACTGAAGAGGGGGACTCTGTGTGTGTTATAGATGAGGAGCTAAGTGGGATACCTGAGCACTCCACTGAGGTTATTTCATTAATTACACCGCTACTATACAGTACTCATCTACAATGTATTGTAAACCATAGCATTGACATGCAAAGTCTACAAGTTGGCACAACCATTACAAAAAAACACAGCTATGCATTTTCACATGGTGCATAATTATGTCACGACCGCCTACTAAAATGAAAATATCCAGGTTAAACTAGTGTTGTATGTCCTCCTGTCCAATGCAAAAGTCACCATTATCCGGTTACTGTTTATTAATATTTTCTGTTTTCTTGGTTTGTTGTACAGGATGATAAATTCACAGAACTTCCCGGAGGGCTGAAAGTTCAGAGCAGTCTCTATAACCGAATTTCAGAAATGACAGACTTCAAAAAGTACACTTCTGCATTGCTGATGCTCGTGTTCAATCGAGAAATTTTGGCCACTCATTCACTGCAGGGAAGAAAGTCATCCAATTCAAAAGAGGACTTCCAAAAGCCACCACTACCCCCAGAGGCACTGGCAAATATCATTGGTAACCTCATCTCAGATTTTTCTTACATCTAAAACCATGCTTTGTTTAGGCATCCCTTAGAATGGAATTTAGCTAGGCTATATTTTGGGCCAAAATTTTACCCCTTGCAATGTATAAAATCCCCTTTAAATACTGGGTTTTGAGATATAAAACTTTTTGTTTAATATCCAACCTCAGTAATATGAAAATCAACAAACATTTAAGAGTTGTATTGGTTGTTTAGTAAATAATATTCATTTTTACAGAGCATGTGAAGATTAAATTTGGCGTAGACACCAGCTTAATCCGAGCTGCAATCAGAACCAAACTAAACAATGAAGACAAAATGCTAAAGAAGAGACTGAGTCATTTTTAAAACACACAGGTAAAGTGTTTCATTTGAAAATTACCTTCTATTTTAAAGTTTAAAAATCAAAACATCCAAAATATGCGAGAATATATTGTGATATATTTGTGATAAAAAGATGTCTGTTCTGCAATATTGTTACTGTAATTTTATGTCTGATAATTTGTAAACATTAAAAAGACCTGTAGGCATGGATTTGTTTTATACTTCTTATATCTGGGCAAATTTTACTTTGAAATATCTCTTTCTTTTTATACAGGTTTTCCTAAATTTAAAGAAGCAGAACCCACCTTTTATTCCAGCAAAGTTTGTGTAAATGCAGACATATATGTACGCACACGCTAAGTTACTATTACTCTTAATGCTATCTCAATGTGTTGTGTAATTGTAAACAAATATGCCTCAAAGCTTATCATGTTGCAATTGCTTTGATAATTAGAATAAAGAGACTGATGAGAATTCATATCAGTTTTGAGAAGCCACATTTTTACTGAAAAGCAATACTGTATCCCTTTTCTAGCGGTTTCAGTCGACTTGGAGACTTTGTGTACTGCCTTTGATCAGGAATGGACGACAGTTCCGATAGGGCTATGTGCTTTGGTCATCTGGTGAAGAGATGGTAACAATGGCTTTGAATGGCATGTAATGACCACTGCTTGCAATTTCCCTCTAGGTTAAAAATATCCAGCACAACTTACATAAGTGGAGAACATCAGGGTTAGTCTCAGGTATACAATACTCAAGTACACAATTATCCCAAAGCCTGCACAGAACGTTTACCAAAAATGCTGATAATTAGTATTGTAAATAGGCTACAGGTAAATATCACTATACAACTAAGCTGTCTTTATACAACCATACCAATAACATTATCCAAAAGAGGGTCAGGGGAGTCATGATGCAGTCTAAAGAACTGGGATTTCAGTCTGCAATGGAGGATGGGTTTCTGCTGCCCTGACCACAGTGGGAAGCTCATTCCACCACCACGGCACAAAAAAGACTGGAGACAGGTGACCTGGAAGAGCAGGCACGCAGCAGGGAAAGAGGCCAGGCACCCGGAGGCTGCAGAACGGTGAGGCCCGGCTGGTGCTTAGGGTCTGATGATCTTTTGAATATGTAAAGGAGTGAACTGCCCAACAGGCTAGCATCAAGGTTTCAAATTAAAATATGTGTTGCACCACGATAAGCCACTAGCCTACTACGCCACTCTTTGCAGGGTTTTTCCTGGTAAATAAGCTTTTGGTGACTGCTTGCACCACCCTCTAGTTACCTGTAGCTTGCAACAACATGAAACGTTTTTTTCTGAATTGTATTTCTCGTTCAATATGCACGAGACAAAACCATGTAACTTAGTTAAAGATAATACAACAGCATCCACTTGATTGCATAACGGATTATCGTATGTCGGGTGTTTGCATAGAATTGCTGCGATGGACTGGCAAACTGTAGGCCTACAGAGTGTATTCCTGCCTCTCGCCCAACGCATGCTTGGATAAGCTCCAGCACCTCCCGCAAACCTGGCCACGCATAAGCGGGTATAGATAACGGACGGATGGTAGGATTGATACATAGAATTGCCAGATCCCAAACCATTTCCCATTCATTCCATTTTAAAGAGATCGCAGAGGCCCTACTGGGTTTAGAGAATGTGTAGTATTTATCTGACCTTCCATTATGGGTGTAGAGAATAAAGGTAGCCTACAACATAACATAAAATAGCTACTTATTGCAGCCGTTTGAAAAAACTAGGTTCATGTTACCAACATGGCAGCTTCAGCGACTCACCTCACAGAAATTGCCGAAGACTCTGGAACTGCAGTTCAGTCCACAAGATTGAACACAACTTTTATGAATTTATGAAAAGCTGTAAATGTTGGTAACTCATGCTGGATTATCGAAATGACCGCCTTCCGACTGGGAAATCCCGTTGAAGTCCACCTGCGAGTTGAGTTATAATTCCGAGTAGGAAATACGGGAACTTTCTGACCAGTAAAAAACACGGTGCGTCGTCCAAGTGCGTCGATGCTGCAAGAAAACTAGCTTCCACTATTATGATCTTGTCAATCATTCAAGTTAACAAAATCATAATGTAATTTTATATTTTACTTTTGTATGCATTTTTATATTTACTTTACACTCAACCTCCATCGTGAGTTCCCAAATAAGCGTTCAATGCGTGAAAATTTCCAAGTTATCTTTTACCACCTTGCTTCCAATTCGGAGCAATCGGACTTCCGATGGTTTTTCCTTCATCCGTATGACATGAATGCAGCCATTAACCTATTAGAAATAATCGGACCGCCCCTGTGATCAAAGGCCGTGATATCAGAATATAGTAGGAGTACAATTGGAAAAAAACGTCACTATTTTTTATCCAACCAAATGTACACGAGCTTGAGAAAGGAAACCCGTTCGATGTTTCTCGTGCCACTTCAAATATCACCCTTTAGACAATCTGAAAATCCGAAGTTTCTTTCGATTTTACATTTTGTCCATGTATGTAAACTAACATAACATCAACGTGCTAATAAGGGTTATAGGAAATACTATTGTTAGGTTGTAGTACTATTGTACTTAAAAGTACTATTGTATTGTGTGTTCTCTTCACGAACAGATGTCATTGTAAAATCCTGTGTTGGTTCCATTGTTTAAATAATTACAGAAAACCAAAGCTATTCTTGAAAAAAAATTAACAGGTCATGTTAAAAAAAAGCCTTTGATACAGAAAGCCACTGCGAGTTTGTAAGTCCATCACTGTCTCTTGCAAGATAATATTCTCTCTTGGCACATTGACTGCAGTAGGCTACTTGTCTAGCTTCTGCCAAATTGTCAATCGAGTCATCGCACATCCCAGTATGTAAATATACTTAATACTGTTGCTATATCAGACCTGGGTCATAATTATTGTAAATACATTAACCCTTTAGATAACATTAAAATGCCTGTAGGTCACTGATATGTTTTAATAGAAGTATCTTTTCTCCAATATTTTGAACAAAATTCTTCTTTTATATCATATGTGTTATGCGCATTGAAATAAAATGTGACATTGACGTTCCTGTTTGCCCTCTTGTGTCCATGTGCTTTCATTGTACATTGTCCCCTCTGTCTATATCTGTCCTGATGGAAATGGAGCAGCTTGTAATGAGTTTGTGAAAGCCGGGTTTGTTAGGACCCAGGGGAGGCCAGCTTTAGAGGGACAGAGGAGCATGTGTGCATTTGAAGAGAAAAAAAGAGATGCGTACAATGTGTGACAGTCACTGCCATACACTGCACTGAGAGAGAGAGAAAGTGTGAGAGAGCTAGAGAGAGAGAGTGAGAGAGAGAGAGAATGATGCCTGAAAATGTAGGGGCCAGGAAAGCATCTTTGCAAATCATCTTCCTTCAACTGATGGGTTTCCAATGGTGACGAGCCAGCATTGCCTCATCAGCCAGAGGAGAGAAGCTCAGACCTCTGCAGACACAGGTGGCTGCTACAGGAGTGGAGCTAGAACTGCTGCTGACACAGGTGTCTTTCCCCTGGGATGTAGGAGTTCTCTTCCATCTGTACAAAGACTGGAGAACTTCTCAGTGGAGCACTTCCAGAAACCACAGGCAGTCCTGAGGAGTCACTGGGGATCAGTGTGGATCTGTAGAATTTCCCAGTTCAGCAAGCATCTTTGGTGCAGGAGGAAGATAGAATGATGACACCTCTTCAACACTGTGAAAGTGATATAAACAACAATGGCTTGTAGGCACAGGTCCACAATAAAAATACAACTTTGTGCTTTTCTAACAGTTTCATGACCTGAGGAGGACATCAGACTGAAAGAAACCTGGGAAATTGTAATTGGTAACATCCAACATCTCTGCCACTGACGAATGATGTCCAAAGACAGTAAATCTGAGGTGAGGTATAACTTTCAGCTTATTCATTTATATTATCCCAAGTCAGAAGGTATACACACACAATGAACAATGGCTGCAATTCTGCTCTAAATCCCTTGAATTAAAATGGCATTGATCTATAAACATTAGTTGGACAATTGTACAAAGTCACACAAGAATTTGTTACTTGATATTCAGTTTACATATACTCTATACGTATCAGTTTTTTGGAATTCAATTAGAGACATTGCAATGAAAGAAACAACAGTTTTCTGATTACAAAAAAATAGAGATAAAGGAATTATTTAGTATTGAATTCCAACAGTGAAGGTGCATATTCACTGTAATATATATGTGAATGTATATTCTGTATGTGTTCGGCACTGCAAAATCTGCACTTCACCAATTCTTATTTTATGAACCAATAGGAAACGTGACTTCAGCTTTTGATTTACTTTATCTAGTTTTTACTCTTAGATCATTCGATTGTATTTTATTTTGCATTCATTTACCCTTCGTTAAAATTGTGTGAGTCCAGCATCAGAATAAATTTCTAACCACATTAGCAGTACGACAAACATTTTGAAAAATATAATCCACTTCGATATTTTAAGTACAATGCTACATTTTAATTAATGTGAATCACGACTATTCATCTTAATTAACAATATTACATTTTTTCCTTAAAAGGTTGCAAGTCATTATGTAAAAGAGAATTAAGACAGATACATATTTTTGCAGGATTGGGATTAAATTGGTATAGGAATGATATTAGATCTCACATAACATGACATCATACAGTATATCCAGAGATTATTATGCAGGGGCTGTGACCCATATAAAGCATTATATCAGCATATGAGGGTACTAATCGTTAGTACTCTGTGATAATCTCAACAGAAAAATTGATCCATGTTTGAATGCTAGAGCTCAATTAATGTTAGCTTGGCCACCACTAGCTGTTTATAAAGGAGGTGACCCTTACCAGACTATTGCCTGTTTGTTGCTAATAAACAAATAGCTTCATTGGCCTGGGAAGTTGACATTCAGAATATAATGCTTAGATTCTTACATTTAAAAAAATTCAAATTCCTAAATTATATACTGGGCCTTGAATATGGTTTATAGTGATCACTGCACGACACTGAAACTGATTACAAATTGATGACAAAAATCACAGTTTCTAACAACCTTCTCCTGATGGCTGCTTTTGTAATGTACAGCACACATGCATTTACAGTGTGGGAGAGGGCCACAGCAGTAGGTAGTCTCCAAAGTTCAGTTTCATTTCTCCATCAGAAATTCAGATCTGAATATGGCAGTGGCAGCCTGTTGCAGCGCGGGAAGGCTCATGCAATGAAAATGAGGCTGCACTTATGTAACAAAGCATGGTACTTCTGCTCGTGGCATCATGCCCCGTGTTCAGTCTCATTAGCAAACATTAGACGTCAAAGGCTGTTCACCAGAGAAGGTTATGGGAACAAAATATCAGTGGAATTTAACAGCACATAGACTGAGGCAATTACAGAAATCATGTAATCACTGAGTTCAGGGAAATTAATGGGCATTCTTGCTTTGTCTCAATAGCGCTGTAAAAAGGGTACTGGGTTCATATATACAGTTAGAAATACAAAAGCATTGGGACAGTGACACAGTTTTAGTTGGATTGCTTTGTGCTCTAGCACATTGGCTTTGAAATAAAACAATACAGATGAGGTTAAAGTGCAGAATGTCTGCTTTAATTTGAGGATATCTACATCCATATTGGGTTGATCTTTGTTGCAGTTCTACAAAATCATGCCAGAATAATAAGAATGTTTAATATTAGACAAGAATCATATTTGAAAACAATCACCCTGATCTACTTTATAACTCCACCTGGTTTGCTTTAACAAGGTTATATTTTCTCCATAAGTGTCTTTGAAACAGTGTGTTTGATGGTATATTGAACTCCCTGCCAGGGTAAATTGGATGCACCTACATTTAAAACCAGCTGGATATTAAATAGTAGGTACAACTAAACACTATAGATTGAGTCACTTTTAATACTGACAAAAGACTATTTTACTTTCAACCAACCATTAACCAATCACATCAAAAATCCCCAAAACAGGCTTATTTTTTCCTTGAAAGAAAAGAAAAAACAAACTTCACAAAAGAACAGAAGTTTTTACAGAGCACATGTATGGGGATTGTTTCTCTTATACTGAGTCTCCTGGGTTTTGTGAACTCAACCCACCCAACCTATGCTCTTTCATTTTTCCTGTTTGATTCCGTGGGTATATGACAATTTTGCCATAACAAACATCTGGTGGATTACCTCCAAGCATTCCTTAACATTCAGAGCCTCTAGTTTAACCATCTGTGTTTAACGGCTTTCTTATTTGCAGCTGAAATTGCCACAAGTGTTCTACCACATAAGTGTGCTACCCACTGCATCACTGTGCCACCCGCTGGTTGACTAGCCACTGTAATTTGCATATCTTATTACACTCTTTAAAAAAGTTTCATGATGCCATCATTCATGAATGTGTATTTCAAATAAGTGGAATTATTAGATTTTCTTTAGGTGCAGTATCTTTCATAACAAGAGGGTAAATTATGCTTTCTTTCAAAGAGGTAGTGAAGAAAGGGGCTCAGCAGCATATCCCCAGAATTATGACCAATCTGGTATTTTATTAAAAGGCTTTTTTATCGGAAGCACCTGTCTTGTCTCTTAGAGAATATAAGGCCAGAAAAGCATGTAATTGTCGCATTTCTATTGTCCGAGATGGTTTAAATGGTGCCTAGAGTTAGACTTATTTCCTCCCAGCAATCATAAAGCTTGAAAGGCTGATGCAACAACAGAAATATGAATATACCATGAGAAGTAGGTGGTATAAATGGGATAATGGATAACTTTGAGGAAACATGTTTCTAAGAGAAAGAAAAATGTTGAGTACTAATAACAGTCACTGTGCGGTTTTTGGGTCTTCATTTTGTAACAGGCTTCTGAAAGCATCAGTCATATTTGTTTTCCTTTTTATCATTTTTCAATCACTAAAACTGAATGTTTAGCCATGAACCAAGAGAAACAATCCTTTGAGCCAGAAGTTGTATGTTTATAATAGTGAATTATTGAGGTTAATTGCTTTTGGGTCCTAAGTTACAAGCATTAATCTGAATTGTTTGGCAAGGTATTTAAAGAACAAAGGAACTGTTAAGAGGTTTTTTTTAAAAGAATTTTAAAAAGAAAACATTTTTTTCTTGTCAACAGGAATATTTTGATTGATTGTGATGCCTGACATCCTAAGAGAGAAATGCCTTGGACTTCACAGAAAAAATAATGGGGGGATAAAACGGGATAAACGGGAGTTTCCAGCACCTGAACATTCAAAGTGAATTATGGAAGAGTTTGTTCCAACGTGGAATCCTGTCACAAACCACACAGCACTGAATGACACATCTAGCCTCTGGGAGCCTATGCCTACAGCACCCAGCATGCAACTGGGCACTCTGCCCAATGCCCAGTCACGTCTCAAGGACCTAGTGGGGATGATCTTCATGGTGACACTGAGCTTTGTGGCTCTCCTAGCCAACACCGCTGTGATGGTAGTGATCGTCAAAGCACCGCATCTGAGGAAGTTTGGGTTTGTGGGCCACCTGTGTGTGGTGGACCTGCTTTGTGCCATGCTGCTGATGCCTCTGGGGATTGTCACCAGCTCGCCATACTTCGGCACAGTGGTATTCACTGTACTGGAGTGCCAGGTTTACATCTTCCTGAATGTGTTCCTGATCAGCTCCTCCATCTTCACCATCACTGCCATCAGCGTTGAGAGGTACTACTACATTGTGCATCCCATGAGGTACGAGGTCAAAATGACGCTCAACCTTGCTGTTGGTGTGATGGTCTTCATTTGGGTGAAGTCCATTTCGCTAGCCCTGGTAACCTTGTTTGGTTGGCCAGCATATGGGAACAAGAGCTCCATCAGTGCAGCCCACTGCTCCCTGCACTGGAGTCACAGCAACTACAGGAAGATCTTTGCCATCATATTCACAGTGCTGTGCTTCTGCCTCCCAGCCCTGGTGATCTTCACAGTGTACTGCCGGGTCTACAGGGTGGCCCGCATGGCCGCGCGCCAACAGGGCCCGATCCCGGCCTGGACCTCCAAACCCAAGCATCGCTCAGACTCCATCAACAGCCAGACCACCATAATCACCACCACCAGGAACGTGCCTCAGCACCAGCACCCGGAGAGGATCTTTGGGGGCGGCAAGGCGGCAGTCACTCTGGTGGTGATTGTGGGCCAGTTCCTGCTCTGCTGGCTGCCGTACTTCTCCTTCCACCTCCACTTCTCCCTGAACTCCTCACTGCGCAGCCCTGAGGATGTGGAGGGCACCGTCACCTGGCTGGCCTACTCCTCCTTCACTGTCAACCCCTTCTTCTACGGGCTCTTGAATCGGCAGATCCGGGAGGAGCTGTGCAAGCTACGGCGGTGCTGCGGGGTTCGGCCTGTGGACCTGGCAGCCTCCAGCCACGAGGGCTCGGCCCCGGAGAACTTCCTCCAGTTCCTGCACAGGTCCAGCTGCACGGTTGAGACCCGATCCAGCTGCCTCAACTCAAGCCCCCGGAACACGCTGGAACAAACGGTCCCAGGTTTCAGAATCCCAGGGCAGATCCCAGAGGAATTCTGTTAAAAGTCCAGGTCATGTCTGCTCTATTGAGGCTGGCTCTGTCTCCTGCAGGAATGACTGCAGGGTTACAGCTGGAAGAGGCAGCATTCTAGAACTTGCTAAACATGAACATTCATTCAGATCATTACACCATTTTTTCAAAACTTCGACCCACCTGTTAAACATGCCTTAAATATTTTGTATAACTGACACTAATGAATGTTTTCGGTGGGTTGTTGATCTGCGGTTTGGTTCAAAATGTTATTTGTTTTCTTTTTATTTGTACTTAATGGGCAGGTCAAAGTTAAATTTGAATGAATGCCTGCAATTGCTGAAATGTTGAACAGCTTACAAAAAACATGTAATTGAGTACAGGGCATTGCGCTGCAAATATTGTAAGATTTTCAGTATGGGTTACTGTGTATGGCATTATATACGCTAAAGAGATTAAGTGTTTTATTTCACTCTCCATGTTTGCTATACTGTACAGGGTTTTCGCCCAGGAAAATAGTTAGTGGAAGAGGATGTGCCTAAGCAGTGTTGGAGTGAAGTGGTGAGCCATGGTATTCACCTGGCATAGCCCACACCTGACCGGGTGAAAACACGACTACACAATGCCAATTTTGCTAAAGAGCGCCATGACTCCTTTTTTGTCCTTTCATTGAAATCAGAGTATGAGTTTTAATAGATTTTTGCTAGTTAGATCGTGATTGCGGGTGTTCTCTCAATTTGTCCTACCTTGTTGAAATGTCCTACTGGTAGAAAATGTATTGTCATCTATCTATTTGCTATCCTGTCACAAAATACTACAGAAATGGTGCTACTTTATTAGCCAAAAATGTATGTTACCTTTGTACCTTATCAGAAATAAGGCTCCATTGAATAAGGTTAATAGAGCCTGATATGGCTTGTAGAGTAGCTTATATTATAACTTATGTTACACGCCATCATCACCTGACCTTTGCGTGCAATGGTAGAGCTAGCTTAGTTGGCTATCGATAGCCAGAGACCTTGTTAAGGCATGGCGCTCATCATACCTTGAATTCAGACTTTTTTGTTATTGATTAAAATATATGAATAAAACTGATAAAATGTTGACTTTAAATAAAACGGAAGTATCTTCCTGAACCTATGTGAAAAGTGGGTCCAGTATCATTTATGGACAAAAACTCATGAATAAATGGTTTCAGTTTCTGACAGACAATGTTCCCCACAGGCTCTATCCAGTGTCTGGCTGAACTAGACTTGACTAGTCTTGCTCTCTAATGCTTGTGGAGGTGCTTGTGAATTCAGCACTGGTGCCTTCCTATTAATACCAGAGGGAAACCATGTTGTGTGTAAAATGAAATGTTCTCTTGCTCTTATAAGACATTTGTATAAGAGAAAAATATATTTCACTGATAATGGCACTAAGACAGCTGTTTGCACTTCTAAAATCAAATGTTATCTTTTACTCACAATGCACATGTTAACTGCATAATATAACTTCATAAAATGCATCTATTTTAAAATACATATCTAGAAAATACCATATAGCTGTTTCAAATTAAGAAGAGTGTGTAAATGTAAAATGTATAGATTGTAAATAAAATATTTATCCTGCACAGTGCAATGCATTATATAAAATAAACAAAACACAAATTATACAATCCTGTCCATTGTTAATGTCCCTTCAATTTTTGTTTCACACTTCATGGAACATCATCATAAATTAAAATGGTTGAAAGTATCACGGTCACAAATCTCTCCCTTGAACGAATGAAATAAGTTTTAATATAAAGACAGCCATTGTATATGCTACCACAAATTTTTCTTGCCATTTTGAAAATGGACCTCGCACATACTGGCAAAATGCTTGTCAGCGGTATCTGTGGATTTAGCAATGGAACCCAACAGTGATCAGAACAAGGTAATGACATTGATTGAGGACATCCTCAATGGAAGCCATTGCTAAAACCTAAAACCCCAACCAAGTGATAACTCTGTGTCATTTTATGGGTTGTTATTCCTATAAACTGTCTGGTAACAGGAATACTAAGATGAATTATCACATACAGAATAGCATTGCCTGAGATAGACCATTCAAAGCAAACAGTAATAAAGCCTTCTGAAAACACCTCATGGTTTATCAGTGGCCTTCTACATTATTTTAAAATGACAGTGGCAGTATAAATGACATTGTGTCAACAGCGATTGTGACACTTAAGCACTCAAACCTCTGAGAAAAGGAGAACAAGGAAATGTACAGGAACAACAGACATTTCTAAAAGCATTAACAGAGCTCCCAGACAATAGGGCCTAGGATCATCAAACCACTGCTAGAGTGTTCACAGACAGCGGCCCCGATAAGCAGAGCCTATGTTTCGGGCGCTACCACCCCGCGCGATTTTACACGAATATTTCCAACCCTGACTTTAAGCCGCCGATCGGAAAAAAATGCAGCCGGCTAACGTTTTCAATGTTCAATAGCTCCCAGACAATAGGGCCTAGGACCATCAAACCACTGCTAGAGTGTTCACAGACAGCGGCCCCGAGAAGCAGAGCCTATGCTTCGGGCGCTACGATCCCGTGCGATTTTACACGAATATTTCCAAACCTGACTTTAAGCCGCCGATCGGAAAAAAATGCAGCCGGCTAACGCTTTCAAAGTTCAATAGCTCCCAGATAATAGGGCCTAGGACCATCAAAGCACTGCTAGAGTGTTCACAGACAGCGGCCCCGAGAAGCAGAGCCTATGTTTCGGGCGCTTCCACCCCGCGTGATTTTACACGAATATTTCCAACCCTGACTTTAAGCCGCCGACCGGAAAAAAATGCAGCCGGCTAACGCTTTCAATGTTCAATAGCTCCCAGACAATAGGGCCTAGGACCATCAAACCACTGCTAGAGTGTTCACAGACAGCGGCCCCGATAAGCAGAGCCTATGCTTCGGGCGCTACCACCCCGCGCGATTTTACACTAATATTTCCAACCCTGACTTTAAGCCGCCGACCGGAAAAAAATGCAGCCGGCTAACGCTTTCAATGTTCAATAGCTCCCAGACAATAGGGCCTAGGACCATCAACCACTGCTAGAGTGTTCACAGACAGCGGCCCCGAGAAGCAGAGCCTATGCTTCGGGAGCTACGATCCCGTGCGATTTTACACAAATATTTCCAAACCTGACTTTAAGCCGCCGACCGGAAAAAAATGCAGCCGGCTAACGCTTTCAATGTCAATAGCTCCCAGACAATAGGGCCTAGGATCATCAAACCACTGCTAGAGTGTTCACAGACAGCGGCCCCGATAAGCAGAGCCTATGCTTCGGGCGCTACCACCCCGCGCGATTTTACACGAATATTTCCAACCCTGACTTTAAGCCGCCGACCGGAAAAAAATGCAGCCGGCTAACGCTTTCAAAGTTTAATAGCTCCCAGACAATAGGGCCTAGGATCATCAAACCACTGCTAGAGTGTTCACAGACAGCGGCCCCGATAAGCAGAGCCTATGCTTCGGGCGCTACCACCCCGCGCGATTTTACACGAATATTTCCAACCCTGACTTTAAGCCGCCGATCTGAAAAAAATGCAGCCGGGTAACGCTTTCAATGTTCAATAGCTCCCAGACAATAGGGCCTAGGACCATCAAACCACTGCTAGAGTGTTCACAGACAGCGGCCCCTGGAAGCAGAGCCTATGCTTCGGGCACTACGATCCCGTGCGATTTTACACGAATATTTCCAAACCTGACTTTAAGCCGCCGACCGGAAAAAATGCAGCCGGGTAACGCTTTCAATGTTCAATAGCTCCCAGACAATAGGGCCTAGGACCATCAAACCACTGCTAGAGTGTTCACAGACAGCGGCCACGAGAAGCAGAGCCTATGTTTCGGGCGCTACCACCCCGCGCGATTTAACACTAATATTTCCAACCCTGACTTTAAGCCGCCGACCGGAAAAAAATGCAGCCGGCTAACGCTTTCAAAGTTCAATAGCTCCCAGATAATAGGGCCTAGAACCATCAAACCACAGCTAGAGTGTTCACTGACAGCGGCCCCGAGAAGCAGAGCCTATGCTTCGGGCGCTACGACCCCGTGCGATTTTACACGAATATTTCCAAACCTGACTTTAAGCCGCCGATCGGAAAAAAATGCAGCCGGCTAACGCTTTCAATGTTCAATAGCTCCCAGACAATAGGGCCTAGGACCATCAAACCACTGCTAGAGTGTTCACAGACAGCGGCCCCGAGAAGCAGAGCCAATGTTTCGGCGCTACCCACCCCGCGCGATTTACACGAATATTTCCAACCCTGACTTTAAGCCGCCGACCGGAAAAAAATGCAGCCGGCTAACGCTTTCAATGTTCAATAGCTCCCAGACAATAGGGCCTAGGACCATCAAACCACTGCTAGAGTGTTCACAGACAGCGGCCCCGAGAAGCAGAGCCTATGTTTCGGGCGCTACCACCCCGCGCGATTTTACACTAATATTTCCAACCCTGACTTTAAGCCGCCGACCGGAAAAAAATGCAGCCGGCTAACGCTTTCAAAGTTCAATAGCTCCCAGATAATAGGGCCTAGAACCATCAAACCACAGCTAGAGTGTTCACTGACAGCGGCCCCGAGAAGCAGAGCCTATGCTTCGGGCGCTACGACCCCGTGCGATTTTACACGAATATTTCCAAACCTGACTTTAAGCCGCCGATCGGAAAAAAATGCAGCCGGCTAACGCTTTCAATGTTCAATAGCTCCAGACAATAGGGCCTAGGACCATCAAAACCACTGCTAGAGTGTTCACAGACAGCGGCCCGAGAAGCAGAGCCAATGTTTCGGGCGCTACCACCCCGCGCAATTTTACACGAATATTTCCAACCCTGACTTTAAGCCGCCGACCGGAAAAAAATGCAGCCGGCTAACGCTTTCAATGTTCAATAGCTCCCAGACAATAGGGCCTAGGATCATCAAACCACTGCTAGAGTGTTCACAGACAGC
>NC_049211.1:19702131-19724631 GCF_013347855.1 Anguilla anguilla | reverse complement strand
AGTTTAGCAGCATAAAGAGGGTACGTGTGGGCGGAATGAGTTCGTCTGTTTGGCACCAGATCCAGGTCCTCAGACAAACAGAGTTTCATAATCGGTTGACAGACAAATAAAGTTTAACAGTGACATTCATATTGTTATTTAGTGGATGTCTGCGGCTGCTGTGTTGGGAGCAGAGGCCAGGAGCCGAGCAGGAAGCCAGCACGTCCATCCATATTCTCCATGTTGGATGCTGTCGACTGCTCCTCACCAAGTTCTGTCCCACACACATTCTCCACAAGCCACAAGTGGCAGAGTGGAACTTTACTTTGGATGGCGCTTAAGAGCCAATGGCAGAAAAAGAACACAACACCACAGAGAATGACTGTCATTTAAAAAATAATTTCCATAAAGTTAACGCATCACAACTCAGGGTTAAAGCCCACCCACTGTATTTTTCTAGGCTCAGTGGGGTAAAACGCCTTACTCTAAGCCCTGCCCATGCTCCATTAGCCACGCACAGTTAAGGGCAGAGCTACCCAAACAAAGGGTTTTTTTTGGCCAAAACCCAGAAACCTAGTCTTGTCGAGGCTAATTTCAGCTAATTTCACCCTCAGCTGAATTAGCTTGTTAGCTACAAGAGAGGTGAGACACAAGGAATTCTATACCACCTGCACCTAAAGCTGGGCACGTAAGGCAGTGGAAGGGCTTTATTTTCCTCATCTGACTAGAATGAAGTAGTATGAGCTGCATTGTGTTGATGAACTAGCTAGCTGAAGACGTTCAACATAGACAGACTTTGCTTGGTTTTCAGTAGAGGGTATTGTGAGATAGTGGGTCTGCTTGCATGGTCACTGCTTGCCTGCCTGACTTACTGTACATCTCACCAGCGTGTTAAAAGGCTTTCACATTACATTTATCTTTTCCATTTTGTTCTTATCTGCCACATCCTAAATATAAGTAGCTAGCAATCCAGCCAGTAGTCTGGGGCCTGTATAACCTGGCCATACTGCCTGCCATAGACACTATCAATTATCAAATACTAGTGAACGTATTAACCTTCCAGATGAAAGATGAAATATTTAAATATTTGCACTTCCGTTTCTATACAATGTGTTAGCAGCAACAGCTGAAGATCCTGCTCAGTACTTACCACAGCAAGTTTATGTAGCATTATAGCATTATTCACCTTCTTTCTAGATTAAATCCGGTGTGACACCAGGGGAAAAGTTCTCCTTTAGGGAAGAACGGAAATAAACATTCCTGAGTGTGTGCTTACACTCCTGAAATAGAGTTTCTTGAGCGCCTGGTGGACATGCAGTTATGGTCAGCTTTCTCTGCTGATGGATAGCATCATGGATGCAAGGGGGCTTAGCTGAGTCCTTGATAGAAGGCGTGACTCAGTAAAGACAAGAGACTCAGGACCCTGGAGAACAGCCCCATAATCAGCTGACATCTGATTGGAGGACTACAGCCACTAAACCCAGTGGACTTTCAAAATGAGGTTTACAGGCACCAATCCGGAGGTGGAGCACAGCTGTTGTATCCTTAATGGAGCAGGAAACTCCATTACTTTACCTGCTATGCAAATGTATATGGTTATCATTCTTAGTCCAGCATCACTGCTCCTCAAAATTCAAGGCTCACTGAAATTAGTTTCTTTTTTGACCCACTGTTTTATTGAGTTCTTGTACTTTGACACTGTCCACAGATCATGTCAATTCTGTCACAACTTTAGTCTAAGACAGAAGGGGTCAACAGAGCAACTTGTTGGACCACAAACCTGGCTGGAGAAATCCAGAAGCACTTTAGTTTTTAAATAAAAATGATCAAATGCTGTCTTACCAAAGATGACTGACATGCCATGGAACCTGGGAAATAACCAAATAACTGGGTGACTGGGTTCATTGCCCATACAAATGGGCTCATGCATCTTCCTTTAACTCAATCTTTTCAGTTAGAACATCTGCTCTGAATAACAGCCATGCCCACTTAGGCTGAGTTGACACTGATAATGGTAGATGATAACCCACAAACTGCAACATCTGCTAAACCATACAAATTATGGGCTCATCCCTAGACCATACCATACAATTAAATATCTGCTTTTCCTGCTGAATTTAGGGAATGGAAATGCAGCCATGAAGGTGATATCTAAAGTGGACACCTAATCTGGTGTAGGGAGGGTATAAATTAAGAAGCTCCCTTCATAGGAAGAAGCAAAAAGAAAGGACAAATGTATATGAAAAAGAGGGCTGGCTTATATAAGAGGACACGAAAATCAGAACTATAGCACCATAAAACAATTAAGGCGTGTTGTGAATACTCGCATATGATTGGTGAGAGTGGTTTCATGAGCCTCTTAATCTGAGAAGCCATCTTGGTGAACCACTGGCTCATTGATTCAAGCCAAATTAATGGCTTTACAAAAGACAGCAAGGACTGTAATTGGTTCAAATCCGTCAGTGGCTGACAGCACACGGCAGCTTTGCATAGTTCACGAAGCCACCCGTACATGTTGCCGTCATTTATGGAGGTGGAGTTCCGAGTCGCAGCTCCCCGCCTCTTAGCCAATGCTGGCTTGTTTCTCCACTGATGGATGCAGCACCTTTTCGGGAAGCTGACCTTTACTGCTACCGGATTATTCGCTAGGGCAAGGGCGGGAGGGAGAGATCCTCCGCTTCGCTCGCCCCTCCCCAGGGGGAGGTGTGACACGGAGCAACAGAATCCCAAAGCCACCTCCACCTACAGACCACGCTCCCCCCCCCCCCCCCCCCCCCACACCCCCTGGTTATTTACTCTCAGGGGGCTGTCACACCTCCAGACGGCAGAAAGATTAATGCTTTGTTGCAGTCTCTGTGGCAGGCGGAGCGGGGAGAATAATTCGATTTCTCCCCCTGTCTCTCCTGCGCCCACCTCCTCCTTGTGATCAGAGCAGTGTGGCAGTGTGTCTGTGCCTGGCTGTTCTGCACACCACACAATGGCCCCTCATTATGGCTTATGCTGCTGTTGTTTTTTTACCCCAAAGACAAAAAAAAAAATCGGAAACAAAACGAGATCTGAAAATGAAAATGAATTGGACATTCCTTATGAGGGGGACAGTCCTTATTCCCATGTGCCAGTTACAACCTGGACTTCACAGCTCTAGACCCGCATCACATTTAAAGCTGCACGACAAGACAAGGCGATATCTGTATTCTGGGTGGGGCGTAAGAACTGCTCCGTCCACAGAGGACTGCGCATGATGCTGGGCGCAGTGAATAATTATGATCTCTCGAGGTTATCCCTCTCCAGTCAACACGCATGAGTGCGCTGCGGATACATGGGCCGTCCACCCCAGATGGCGGATGATCTGCTGAGCTTGCATAGTCAGCACTTCACGCAGCAGCCCTGCTTCGAAATGTCACCCGGCTGACCCAGTGCTTTACATCATGCATCTTGGACAGAGCAGGAAAACAATTTGGTTACCGGTCTCACTTAAATCCAGCCTCGTCTTCTCATCTGGTCTCCCCTTGAGCTGGGATAAAGCAGTGGGAATTCTGCACTAACACCCATTAACTAAGTCTTCATATTAGCGTTGAACAGTAAAGGGGCCATTTTTCAAGCATACGGTTTACAAATAAATCATAGAAACAGTGCTCTGACAAAGGAAAATATTTCAGAACGCGTCAGCACTTTTTATACGGTTCTTGCAGTTCTTCAGTAATAGCCTATACTGAAGAACTGCAGAATAATTAAAAATTTCTATTCCATCCATACATTACTGCCCTGAATTTCTTTGCTTCTGACTGAAGTCATCTACAGAGGCACTCAACTTTTAACACCATCTCAACTGTAGTTCCCCATGGATCAGTGCTCGGCTCCCTTCTTTTCTTCCCTTTACCCAAATCACTGGGATGTTTAGGCTAATTGTTTCCCCATGTTCTTTTCATACCACTGGTGTGTGTATTATACCTCTCTCTCTCTCGTACTCTGTCTGAAGAACAGGTGCGTATCTGCATTCCAACAATGCAAGCAGAAATCTCTCAACATTTCCAAGACAGATGTAGTCTGCCAACCAGCCAACCCATCACCTCTCCAAGACATCTCAATAACGCCAGATGTTTCTATACTGTTCTCCTTCCAGACTGTTTTTATTCTCAATGACAAGCTTCAAAAACATTGCTTCACTGACCAAATGCTGCAGATAGCCTACTTCCTTAGAAGAAGAGACAAGAAAATGCACCTTTTTGAACAACATAAACAAAAGTCAGTCAAATTTAATTAAGGTTGTCTTTCTAGAATTAAAAAGAAAATTCTATTTCTTGTGCAAACCTATATAGGCAATGACATTATATCAAGCTTGTTTTTTGGATCAGATACTCCTGACAGACAACGGCTAGCTGTCCAGGTTTCAAATGTTAGTTACTAGAAATCAAGCGTGTATAGAAGGAAAGTGCTTAAAGCTAGCGAAACTAAAACCAATCAATACATTGGTTACAAGAGCAACACCTTTTTAAAGGGGTAAGAAACACTAAATCACATTTTAAGAGTTCTAAAGCAGAGCATCATGTCTCCATTTGACACATAACATTAGTTCTATGGTATTAAAAAAATGTAAAATCAAACTAAGCCTTGCCACTGCATTTTGTGCAAAACAAAAGAGCCATGCACATGAAAAGTTTTGTTTTATTACACATGGAACCCAGAACACACCTGTGACGTAGAAGTAGGTAAGAATGTGCTTACAAGCAAGTCACTGCCTCATCTCGAAACTTCTTGATTGCTGGATAAGCAGTCTTGATTTATGTATTCAAAACGACGAATACAACTGCACAAATTACCCTGCTCATTTCAAACCGCCTGCGGCTGAGTTGTGACAGCCTGGACCAGTGATTTTTTTTCCTCCTTTAAATTAGCTTACTCTCCTTGTTCCATTACAGCTCCACTTTCCATATCTTTCTTTAGCTCTAATATTTGGCATTTTACTTGTTCGTTATTAGTAGTTGGTAATTTTTTAAATATTTTGTTTGTTGTTCAGATTTAGGTAGAGTCGTTTTTATAACTGATTTTCCAATTGTAACCATAGTCTTTTCCATTTTTGTATTTCTTCCGTTGCAGGAAGCAGGATAAGTTTGTCTGTTTTCTTATTTTAGCTGTGATAGCTAGCACAGTTCCAGGCTGTCGGGGCACCAGCAAGTTATTCACAAAATGATACCGTTATGGCTTTGGTAGTTGAATGTTCAAAGTGAAATGGTCAGCTAGCTAACGTTCATCTACTTTTCATGCTCACGGATCATTGATGTGCCTCCTTACCAGGGAAGTAAATAACATAAAATATGTTAGGAAATGATTCAATTGAGGGCACCACTCAAGTCCGATTTGGTTTATTTTGCCAAAATACCTTTGCTGGAAACAATGATTTGAAGTCATTTGTTGACATAATAATAACATGGCAATTACAGGTAGCTTGATCTATGGTGGATCCCTATTTAGAACTGACAGACACAGAATGTTTCTCCCCCTAGCTGGCTGTGCCTACATGCCTATGACGTATTACCAATTCATTTCATCACCCCTCCCTCCTCCGCCCCCTCCTCTCTCGTCTGTGTTCCCACTCTCAACCCCAGTTTGCATTTTGAAACTGTGAAGTGGGCAGAGACAGGACAAACACTGGTTTTGCTGTACTCTTTAAAGTTTTTTCCCCACCAGCATGGTCTGGATTCAATGCCACAACATGGGGCTGATCAATGCTTCAGAGAGAGCAAAACCTTTGATTAGTTCAAACAAGTCTACTGACTACTGATAGCTATAAGCAATAGCTAATTAGGTCTAATTCTAATTGCTTTTATGTTATTATTGTTAACAGAATACTAATTTGCAGACAGCCATTAAATCTAGGCTATGTGTAACTGCTGAAGGGTTCTCCATTTGGTTAGCTGGAGTCTGTTCTGCCATTGACAGAACGTTGCTTGATAGGTGCCAAGGTTTCCTCAGGTGATTTGACAGAACTGTGGCAATTCCAGGCCTGTGTCCCAATATGCTAAATGTTTTGTGTTCGCAAAACTTCATTTGCAAACACCATTCGGGAGGACGTGATGCATTACCTACAGAGGCATCTCGTTAAGTGAAGGGGAGGGGAGGAGGACAGAATAATTTGGATCCAGACAAACGCATTGTAACCTGCACTCATAAATTTGTCGCAGGAAGCCATTGGCTGTTCTAACCAGAGGCAGCCCTACCGATTGCTTGCTTGTTCCACCTTGTGCAGTTTCTACAAATTGTAAATAAATATACTATTCAGTATCAACTTAAGACTTAAGATAAGCGATAGAAATCTTACATTAAACCAATCACTGCTCAACTGGTTTCCATTAGAATACCTTGATTAACAATAAAAAAAGCTAAATAATCGATTAGCAAATTATAGGCCTATGTCTAATTGCTTTCACTTATATTTTTCCTTCCATCAGAAAACTGTGAAGCCTTGGCCAGACTGGTCCCTATCCACAGATTATCTGAACTCTTCGGATAAATGCACTTTTTGCTCTCTGTTTCTGAATTCAGGGAACAGGGAGAAAGATGCTCAAAGCTGGTGATTTTATGTACCAGTATTTCAGTGTTCCAAACCGCAGTGCAACCAGATGCAAACCTGTTGAAGAGAATCCTGAATTCACAGTCATCCAACTCTTTATAGCTATGGTCCATGGTTCAGAGTTAACTGAGCATTGGTGAAGAAAAAAACTATGCTATGTATGAAGTTTTGAAAGAAAGATTCAAAAGATGACTGGCTCAAGGCATGTTTACACACAACTCTTAAGCTTGTTTGGCCTTTTTGATTTTGATAATAACGACAGATTACAATAAGAGTAATTAGGCTACATAAATGCACATATTTTGGCAATGTAAAACTTTAGGCTCAGACATTCTGAAGCCTAACCTTTTGAAAGATCTGGGTCTCCCCGGTTTTTGAAGCATTTCAGGAAAAGCAATCTAAACTCAAGCTTCTGGGTTCTTCAGGGTCACCAGGCCAAAATGTGCATCTATTGAAACCTGCTGGCCAGTTGCCCATGCTGTGCTTAAACATCCTTTGTGCTTTAGACTCCATTATTCAAATATATCACTGACCCAGCAAATAAGTTCACATTATAATCCAAAAATGCCCTGAAACAGACTCTATGCTTTTGATTACATCTTGGTTGGAAGAGGAATCTCAAAATGGCCAAGAATTACATAGAGTAATGGAAAACCAGATTGTTTCAATAGCCTATAAAAGTTGTAAAGGCAAAGTCATATGCATTGGTAATCAAATTGCAGCTTAACTGAGCGTTCCAGACTGCCTCCATTCCAGGCTCTTTCAGAGCCCATCTGGTCCTTCCCCTACACTTTTTGGGGGTTTGAGGTTTATACTCACTGGCTGTAAGCACAAACCCACAGGCCCTCCCCCCCTCACTTTCATTTCACCTCACTGAAATGACCTCAAGCACTAGCAGCAGTAGTAACGTGCCCCTGTACTGGATCTATTCTCAAAGGTAGCTTCATCATAGCATTCATGTGGCAAGACCTCTGGTCTCCAGTTTTCCAGCAATGACCACTTGAACCCCAGAATGTCAACCACACAGCCAGGAGCAAGGGTTCAGTGTCATAAGGCCCTGCTCCCACATCACTCAACCAGACTGAGCTGACACGAATTCACTTTCCGCTCCATACAAACGTACTGTGTTGTTAGTGGTTATGGTCACTACACATTTAGAAACGTTATCCTGTATGGGTAAGACCACACCAGTTCAGAGCACACACTACACAGCAGAGCATATTCCGCTCGCAAATAAAAATGAGTCTGCAGAATGGCGGCTAATTGAGAAGGACGCACTCTCAAACGCCGGATCCTAGAGAGCTCAAAATCCATTTGTTTTCCTCAGGGGACTACATATCCTAAAGAGACAAAAACAAGACCTCCTTGCCAACATCAGAAGAACCCATATCCCCACCTATACACAATCACAGAGAGCTTTTTTATGAGCATCGTTGCAAAGTTCTGGCAGTTTAGAGGATGTAGATTGGCTGCTGGTAGGTTGATGACAAAACCTCACATGAACAGTCTCCTCCCATTATTTCCAGTCAAATCACATTTTTAGGGCCTTCTTTTCCGAAGCAAAAAAACCTGAGAAATAAGGCATGCTCCCATTTGGTTTCCCTAACCTTTTCGTTATTTTACGCAAATACCAGCCTCATTAGAGTAAATAATCGACAATTAGGCTACACAATTCAGATTCACTCTACTTTTTGTTTGGCTTTCTGCATCACAGTAAAAAAACAAGTGTTAGCTATATTTACCAGCAGAACAGCAAGTTCAGGTTCAGGTTCTTTGCCACAAACCCTAGTGGTGGAAGAACAAACAGACTAAAAACACTTCACCAACAAATCAGGAAAAAAAAAAGACCAATCGCGTTCAACAAAACTATCGAAAAAAGTCAATTTACTCATGCTCATGGAAAATAGAAACATTTTGAACTTTCTGTTCACAAGGAAATACAGTATGTGTGTATCTGTGATCCTATTTTATCTGAAAAGCTTGTTTTGAGCCCAAATTATACTTTAGCGCATGAAACTACTGAGTGGAAAATATCATGCATGCATCCATCTTCATTCCCATAATATTCCTATAAGTAGGCTATAAAATAATTTATAGAATTTTAAATAAAATGTAAGGTGTGTATATTACTTTATAATATCAACATTAACTGACATGTGGTGGCTTCAAATAAATTTCTGTTTAAGGTGGTCAATCTCACAGATTCCCTCATTAACACAAACCTTCCATGGGAATACCAGAACACTAGCATGAGATTTAAATGTGAAATATACCAGAAACCAGAGTCATAGGAAATGCACTCAAAACACTACCATGTGGGAGGACTGTGACCCAAACCGCAAGATCTGGGGGACTTTCTGATCTGGCGCTGGCAGTGGTTCTCGCCAGCCATATTCTGAAATGCATACTGTACCCAGAGCAGAGAAATGCTCGGGCCATTTCCTGTTTCTCCTAACGCCTCAGAAATAAACACGAAACTTCCTCAGACCTCTAACTTCATGTCGTTTCAGGAGGAAACCTTTTTTTTCCCTCATACTGTGGGGATCACCAGGATAGGTGATAGTCACCATGGTGATGAAGAGCTGTTTAACAGAGCCGGTCATTAGCGCGCCCTGCTTACCGCGGCACGTCCCGGGCGTCTGCCAGTGAGCCCGGGCAAGTTTGCGCTCGCATACCGCGCACATCACCATCTGACCCATTTCTGCACTTTGTGATTTGCACCAGATGGGGGTTGTCAAGAGCGTTCAAGTTTGGGTGATGTATGGGCCTTCACAAGCCAACAAAGGCCCTTCTTTAACTGACGTCTTTTTTTATTAATTGAGAAGAAAAAAGAAAGATTGCCTAAACTGAAAAAAATTTACAGCATGTCTGAGACAAAGGGGAACGTGCCTCGTTTTAACAAACCCCCCCCCCAGTCTATGAGCTCCATTCCCTTTTTAACCAAGGCTGCACGCCTTTCAGCAAGACCATTAAGTTCCCCGTTGTATTCACAAACTATGAGCTCACAGAAAAATGAACAGGGAGAAATACAGCCCCTGTGGCCTCAAACCTGCCATTTCGCAGTAGGTAATGTTTTTATCCCCCTTTAAGACACCACCTATCCTATCCAACCTCCAGCACACTGTTTTCCTCCTTACCATCACCGAGAGCTCTAATTTAACCGTCAACCCTGTGAAGGGATTTTGTAGACAATTACTGTATTATTAACTTTTCTACTGACTGTCTGTAAGCACCGCTCCGCCTGCCCTGTAATGGGGCTGCTGCCACTGCCAGAACTGAAAATGGAAAGCAGATTTTTTTTCCTGCTATCAGTAAGGCCAGAGAAAACGTACACTAGAGTAGATGTGACTGCTGCTCGTCAACACAATTTTTGGAACGGCATCAGTCCGGCACTTCTCCTGCACATCTGTGTGCTGAGGTATTCTATGCTCAGATGAGTTATTTCACTGCGTTACAGGGGAATTTCACCATTTACTCAGCCTGTCCACCGACAGGACTGAAACCTTTCCATCCCTGGAAAAGTTTAATGTGTGATTTTGATGAGGACTTTTGCCCCTATCGTTTTGAGAACTGCAAGAAGTGAAAGGCAGCAAGAAGACACAGCAGCTTCAGCCAGCACAGACTCCTTGGTGTGGAAAACCCGAAGCCGTGGTCACAGAGGAAGAGTGTGCGTACAGCCAAGAGTGGGACTGTGGACAGCAGTTATTCACCAAAGTCTTTTCAGAAGATTCCCTATGCATCACCAGTCATGAAAGTTCTAGTTTTCCAATAAGCAGGTACATTAGATTACATAGCAAGCTAGTCGCTTGTTAGCTTGATTCATAGCTAGCTGACGAGGTTGATGTTTAGATTCCTAGATAGCCAGCAAACGCATAGTGATTTGCACAGTTCCTCAGCAGTTAGCCTAGTTCTTTTCCAGATCAGTCTAACTGTGTAAAGCAAATCTATCAGGCAGGGCAACCTTAACAACTATTCTTACTTATGTCTAATTTTGAAACCGAAAATTATTTATTTGCAAAAAAAATACAAAATTAGGGCCAAGTTCATGTTCAAGTCCTCACACGTCATTCAACTGGACTGCAATAATGTAGATCACTAAAGCGTTAATATCAGTATTTTCTGTAAGAAAACTAAAGCAAATCATTTGTGCCACTTGTCTGCGGCTTTGAAAGACTGCCTACATTCCAACCTTGCTAGACTGAACAACCACTACATCACCACAACCCCAAACACATACCCCAAAAAATATCATTATAAATTCAGAAAACTGAAAGCTTAGATCACCAACTGAAAATATGAGCATGAGGATAATGATATTGCCCTACAGGTTACAGGTGCACCAGCTCCACAAAAACAAAAAATAAACACCATAGGGCACACCCACATTAAACACCAACTCTGCATTGCGTGCAGACAGAAATGAAACAAAATGGCTGAAGGGGTGGAGTAACATGTCTCCAGATAAAGAGTAGCTGTACACCATCAGAAGAGCCCCTCGCATGTGCGCTCGCAACATACACACGCAGACACACTCAACCGAACATGGCAGGGGACCAGGGCGGCTGCGCTTCATTTTTCCATTACACGCACGCACACATAAAGCTACATTGTGTGAACTTTCTGTGACTTTTCTTAGCTTCGCCCTCAAACAAAAACAGCAGTTACAGAAAATGCAAATGCGCGCCAAGCCACAATTTGGCACCTGGCCTCCCATTTAACAAATCAGACCACTGTGACTAATAAAAAACGAACGCGCAGCTCGGAGCCACATGAAGAGAGAGGACAGGAACGGAGCGGGGAAAGGCTTGCACTCTTAACTCGTGCCATGTTTTTGAAAAATGGCCTAAGAGGCCATATAAACAGTCAGATTTTACAGCGTCAGATGGCTTGCTGTGACTGAGGCTAGGCGCGAGGACAAGGGAAATGGCACAGGCTGGAAATTAGGTGAACGCGAGTTCCATTTCGTCCCGAGCAGCCAGGGGGAAGACGTGCAAAGATGAGGTCGAGACGGCGCGGGAGAGAAACCAATCAGCTTTCCTCCTCTCGGGCGTGGCCGGTCGGCAGCAGACAAACGCCGATCTGCATTCTGCCACCATATGCATAAAACAAACACAGACGCGCGGGTCAGCCATGAACGGCTTTCCTTCCTCGTGTCCTTGACTAAAGAACTCGTAGTACACACATTGTTCACATACTAAGAAGTATATTATTTATGCTTCCCAGGCTACATAGGAATAGCTTCTACGTGTGCACTCGGATACACCTTGGACTACCAAGCTTGGGACTCGTCTAAATACATTCACCTAAATGAGCTGGGGTCTTATATTGATAAAGAACAGCTTATGAGAATTTTGCCACAGAATAATTGCAGTTGACCACACTAACACCCTTAAAGGCATCCTTTTGAACCCAAGCCCCTTGTTATGTGTGAGGGTCAAACAAAGTAGTCCACTTCAGCCACTGGAGGTTGCTAAATGGAAGCAGAGGGTCAAGGTTTGCCATCTGTGCTCTAATCCTCTGCACTCTGGCCCATTCTGTATAATACAGTCACTGCACCAGGACAAGAATAACAAGGACATTCCAGCAAGCCTGAAATAAAGCTGGTAATCTGAGCTCCATGAGATGCATACAAATAAAACCCTTCACACTGACACAATGAGCAGCAATACTTGACTAGAGTCTGCTTGGAGCACCATCACCCAGTCTTTATGCACACTTATCTTTATTCTTTTTCAAAAAATCAGGCCTAAAACAAATTTCTGAAACAAGCAGGTTAGTATAGGGGAGGAGACTGTTACAAAGATTTTCATTCATATAAAAATAATGAAAGGACCAAGCCAAGAGATAACGGTGTCGAATGGCTCCTTTTTCCAAATAGCTACAAAGACTGAAAGGTCTGTACTGAAAGGCACTTAGAGTCATGACTTTCAATCAAACAGTCGCAGGCACACATGCGTGCACAAAGACGCACGCGCGCGCACGCACACACACACACGTATCACTGCAGACCCAAGACGTCTGCTGAAGTGCAGGAGGAAATAAAGGACAGAAGTGCTTCCTGTTTTTCGGCAGGAGGACGGGCCTGCGTTTCCTCATCTGCATCAGGGCTGGATACAGGCCGTTTGGGGCACATTTCTTCCAATCGGAGAATTAGCTGGGCAGTAAACAGCCACAGGGACTGAGCACTATTAGAGTGCACAGCATCATATGGAGCGCATTACTACACGACAGGAAGTAGGCTACCTTTTACAACCAATCAAGTTAGAGTCAGCACGGCCCAATAAGCAGCATGACGAGCAATAAATACGGCATATGCTTTCACAAATTCTGCAAAAGGATTCTAACTTAGTTGCCTGTCCAATCTAGTTTGAACAGGGACTGTGATGGAAGGGAAACTCAGAGGCCTACGTGACAATAAAGGATTTCAAATGTCTCAGAAATTTGGGTTATAATATCAGCTTGTGTGTCCACATTCGTTCAAAATACTTTCCCCACATCGGGGGAGTGAAGTAGTGCGGTGTCAAATTGAAATAAACGATCAGTAACATCACAGATGTCAGTGACAAACGAAAATGGAAACCCGCAACTATAATCTAATTAATTTCATAAAAAAGGGTGAAACTCACTGGAAATAATACTCATTAAGCAACTGCCGTACAGGCAGATCGCTGAGCATCTTGCTGGGTTGTGAGCGTATCTTGTGACGTATGATGCATCTGAATCGAGCACACTACCCGATGCTAAAAATAAACAGAACTAGTAGGCTATTTGGTGCTGCAGCCAGTAGTTGTTCATCAGCTCAACAATGCTTTGCACTAGGGGTGCAACTGTTCACCTGCGCTGATCTTTGTATTCCTTATTCTTATACTCGTATGTTATCAAAAGAAATGGCCAATATAACCTTTACATGACAAATTTTAAGAAGGCGCCTATTCTGAAATCGTAGCTAAACAGATTTTTGAAACAACAGAACCGTGGGTGAGGACCCGAAATAATCTTTTGTTGTTAATTTTTTGATTTTATTTTTTTTAATACATGAACAATACATCCCTGATTTGCACACATGCTTTGTAAGCTTGGACTGAGCCAGCCGATCGGTTTAGCGACCAGCTCAGTGGAAGAGCACCAAGTGCCAGCCGAGCAGGTCACCCAATAACGCTTCATTAATCCATTTCCAAGAAAAGCAATCCTGTTCCATCTTCACATGGAACAGTGCGTGTCACCTGGCTTCGCAACCAGCTGCTGGGCGCGCGTACACATTTCGGGTCCCGGTGCTAAATTCCACGCCTACGTCCCGCACCTGATCCGCGGGCAGTAACGAGCGGGCGGCGGGCGGCTCGGCGATGTGGCGGGCGTGGGCGGGGCGTGCGCCGAGCGGGCGAGGGCCTGCCACGCAGCTCGAGTGACGCGACAATTCCATCGCACGGTAAACCGTGACTTCATTTCTCCTACACCAAAATATCACAGATGCAAATGAGTGACTGGCCTAATGGCTCATAGGATTACAGAGCCCAGCATTTCATTTACATGAGAAAAAAAAAAAAAAAAGAGTTCAGGAGTTGGAGAAAAAGCAGAAGGCCTTTACTAAAAGGCTTTTTTATTTTGTTAAATTGAGCAGAGCATGCCAAAATTAGCCTAGAAGGAAAACTACAAAACTTAACAGGGGTTAAGGGTGGATGAGGTGCTAGGCAGCTCAGATGAGAAGACATATGCTGAGCATGTGTGTACATGTGCACATTTTTAAAACCTGTGCTGAAAAACTTCCTAACGACAAAGAAAGGCTCCATTATGCATTCTAATAAGAGCTGGCAGTTAGGAATATCTGCCAAGCTTCAAGACTCCATACAGGAGGAAGAAAAGGACTCAAGGAAGGACACGTTTCTTTATGTTTGCATCGTGCTCCAAACCTCTGAAGAAGCTACAGCAAAGACAACAACAATAGAAATACACCCCCCCCCCCACCCCCCCACCATCTCTTCCCCTCAGTAAAACCAAAGCAATCACACGTGACAGAGCATGGGACCTGAGAAAAAATACACAGAATTGGAAGGCACACAAGCACACAAGCACACACAATCACACACAATCACACACAATCACACACAAACACACACACACACACACACACACACACACACACACACACACACACACACACACACACACACACACACACACACACACACACACACACACACACACACACACACACACACACACACACACACACACACACACACACACACACACACACACACACACACACACACACACACTGTCAGGATGGGGAGCACACGCCATTGGCTTGTTGACTTTCCCTGAGTTTACTGTAAATAGCTCTGAGTGGCCGTCTTCACCTCCTGGGGAGGCACTCAAAGAAACGTGAAGGGGTTTTATTAAGCCCCCTGCCCGAACGCACGTGTTTTCGACAGAGGGATTTCTGCTCCCTTCCCACATCTGACGGGGCCTTCAAAAGGTTCCGCCAGGTCACCGCCACGGCCGCCGACCGGCAGGACGGGCGCCGAACCGGGGGCCTGAAGCGGTCATAAAGACCAGGACCGAGCGCGAGGGGAGCGGATCCATACCGAACGCGCTGATGGATGAAGCAATCTGGAACACATTACCAACACATCCCGCTCATACACATATATAAGGATTGATGATTCGCCATCTATCCCTTATTACCAAAGTAAGGGCCAGCACAGGTGTGCAGGCCTCATTGCTAAGGCTGAGAAATGTATTCCCCTGGAACTGGTTCAAACCAGAGGTAGAGAAACGGCTCTGTTTATGACCTCCGTTAAGCCCTGCCCCAGGTGCAGAACCAGGCAACACACACTCATCGTGTATCGTCACGTGCTTGCAGATTTCAAAACATTTTGGCTATTAATATGTTCATGAAAGTTTTGCTCAACAAAATCTGCATCTGACATGTTGGTGCCTGTAGGCAACACTCTGAGTCACCCTTTCCGCTACCTTCCGCTGCTTGGCTTGGTCACTCTTCGGTTGAGGGCCAGGCGGGTGCGAGCGGCACGCACGCTACTGTGCGGAGGACCGGCCTGCATTTTTGCTGGGTGCAGAGAGCTGTAATTTAGGGCGTTAGTTAACGATTCTCAAATCAGAAATGGAAAATTATACCCCTCCTCAGAAAATTATACAGTTTCAAAACATTTGGTGCAACTATTTATAATCTAATTACAGGATGTGAAAGAAACGGCAGACGAGGTAGCAATTTTATACCTCTGTGGAGCTGGGGGCAGTGGCAGCACCAGCTCGGGAGGCAGCTTGGGCCTAATTACTGTAATGGGGTCAATCAATGCATTCTGCCCCACCCACGCCCCACCACACCCCCGCCCTGTCTGTGGCGGCAGTGGATCTCCCCGCAGACAGGGCACAGGCTGCACGGCTACGCCACCAGGAGGGGGTGGGGGCGGGGGCGGGGGCGGGGGCGGGGCAGCAATCATGGCAAGTGTGAGTCATACCTGCCTTTCTGACTCCGCTTTCTCACCGGACGCCATTACAGCACGGCGCAGCACGGCGCAGACAGAGCGTCACACAGCGCCGGCGTGCTTCTCGCACACACGCCTCGCACAGCAACACGAGAACCTGAAGGCAGGTCCCGCCACAGCGCCCAGATTCAACACTCGCAAGCGCTGTCGAGCGCCAGGACCACGAAAACAAAACAGTGATGCAGACCCAATCCAAACACGTTCTGTACCAGAGAAAAGCAGACGAGCTTTTCACTTCCTGTCAGCAGCAGAACAAGGGATAGGGATTCGATCAGGATCCAAAGAATGCACCCATAGCTCAGTTACCTTCCCCTGCTTCTGCCCAAGCATTTAATCCACACCCCCCTCTGCGGCTCCACCAGTGACACCACCACATCCTGATATGCCGCAGTGAACTTTGACCCCTGTTTGCGTCCTGACAGGAGCGCTCTCCTCCGTTCTACTACACTTTCTCATGAAATTCAATTTAATGCCAAACTGAGGAGAAGACTCTGCTCTCTTGGCATTTAAAAAGTCAGAGCTTTTATGAGGATGGCATTTTTCTTTAAGGTTAGGCACAGTATGAGCTGGCTGCTTACTTACCTGGACAAAAACAAACAAGAATATGAAAGTTGGGTTGACATGTTACAGGACTGACTTTCAGCCATAAGCAACTGTAGCATATAGCCTAGCTTTGCATAGCATTGTACAGCAGTATTAAACTGGGCATATACATCACTTTTTAAGAGAAAAAAAAATTGAGAAAGAAAATACAATTGTTTGTATATAAAATGTTTATTTCTCTAAATGCTCAAGCACATCTATTAATATATTCATTTAGTATTATTATTTTATTTATTTATTTTGTACACATACTGCATTTGTGCAAGTAACTGTTGAACTCGCCCCCCCCCCACCCCAAAAAAAAAAAATCTGTGATCTGTGATGCCCTGCCGAAATGAAATTACACAAATATTTTTAAATAATGGGACAATGATATGACTTCCAGCTGATCTTTTTGCCCAAGACCAATCTATTGAACTTCTGAAAAGGTCTACCACACCAGGAAGTAGGCTACTCCACGTTTGAATGTAATCTGACATGCAACCATGCACATCTCAAAGTCAGCAGAATTTCAAAGACAATTTTGCTTTAAAATGACGGAGCATCTGTTTCCAATCTAACGATTGCATGGGCGAGCCAAGAGAGCCCTCTTTGGTAAACATTCTGCATTCTGAAAATCTCAAATTGACAAACAGGGGGAGATGAGACCATAATCAATCCTTCTCCTCTCTTGTTAAAAAAGCGATTTCAGATCGTAATTGAAAGAATAATAAATGGGCGGTATTCTTTCCTGCATGGTAGATTTATAGGTAAACGATTCCAGATCGGTCCAGTGCTGCAGGTAGCAAATTAAAGTGGAAAGAACATTTTAGCCCATTAAGTTCCCCATGCAGGGAGAGGGACAGCGAGGGTTAGGCCGACAATAATGAAAGCTGCATGTGAGGACGAGGGGGGGCAAGATCAGCAGCCAGCCCCCAAGGCAGGCCCAAACCGAGTGGGCGTGTCTCCTACACAGACCCAGCGCACCTGTCCGTCATCCCCTCCGCCACTCCCTGCGCTTCCCGAGCGCGCCGGAGCCAGCTGCTCGGCGAATGGGCTCCGTTTCCAGGTGCCGTCGCCGAGGAGATTCGCTGCATTAGCATACAGAGCCAGCGGCAGCCTGAGGAGCCGAGGCGGGCGGGGGCGGGGCGGGGCGGGGCGGGGGCCCTTCGCTTGTTAGCGCGCGCTTTAGGGGCCATTAGCTTTATGGAGGCTCCCTCTCCCCTCTCGGGTCCGTTTCTGCCACACGGCGCGTTTGAGACGGAACGAGTGCCTCCGACCGGGAGGCTGTGGATAAACGAGGCGAGCGTGTGGGGGGGGGGGCGGGGGGGCGCCAGCAGCCAGGCTAATTACGGGCGGGGTGTCCGCGGCGAGGGGAGGGGGCAAGGTTGCGCAGAGGTGAGGGGAGGAATTTGGATCACGGCTGCGCCAGGACCGAGCGAGAGGCTCTCCTTCCCCAACCTGTCGTCCGTCCGTCCATCCGTCCGTCCGACCGGCCCCTCCCTTCCCCGCTCTGCCCGTACCTTGCGCCGGAACCCACCCATCTTTCTTCCACACAGCGCCACCCCCAACACACAGACACGCACAACAAAAAAGAAAAACTGCAGAGCGCAGGAAAAAAGAAAGCGGGGGGGGGGGGGGGGAGAAATGGCACGTAGCACGCTCAGCTGTCCGAGTGGAAGGGCAGGGAGGCGGCCCCGCCGGAGCATCCAAATCAAATTTATTCCCGGTCTGTCAT
Source organism: Anguilla anguilla (assembly GCF_013347855.1). Taxonomy (NCBI): domain Eukaryota; kingdom Metazoa; phylum Chordata; class Actinopteri; order Anguilliformes; family Anguillidae; genus Anguilla; species Anguilla anguilla. The sequence goes on along the minus strand of NC_049211.1, from coordinate 19,706,255 downwards.
CCATCATACGCGCAGACACAGAAAAACACGCGGGAATGACAGCAGGCTGCGCGGCGCTCACCAACATTCCCCCTCGTTACGCCCCCCCCCCCCCCCCGCGCCCCCGAGACGAGCGACCCAGCCTCGGTGACACTGCCCATTTCTATGCAAGAGAAATAACAAACATCCCCGCTTCTAAATTTTTAAAATGAGCCAGCCCAGGGAGGGAGCAATGTCTTTGGAAATCATTATTTTGTTGGTATCAATCTCCCTCTCCATTAGCGGCGAGCTCGGGGGCTCCTTATCTAATGGACTGTCTCTTAAGGGTAAAGTAATTGGATTCAAGAGGAAAAATGTTTGGAAGAAAGCTGATGTGAAATCCATACATTATGCGACCATATGGTGCCTATTGTGAGCTGGGAGCTGGCAGGCACAGGGAAAGCTGTCATCTGGAAGTGTCTCTCCTCTCCTCTCCTCTCCTCTCCCTCCACCCTGCCATCGACAGAACCTCCTCTCCCCCTAGCACATTCTCTCTCTCTCTCTCTTTTTTTTTTTTTAAAGTGCGACGCCTCTACAGCGCAGCGTTGCGCGGGTCGACCGCGCTGTGGAAGGTTACGTTAGGGCCGAGCCTCCTTCTCCACAGAGCCCCCTGAGCGCCCGGTGACGCCGCGTGCAGAAACAACGCCCGTCACCGCGCGGTCTCGTCTGAATGAGAGCCGAGCGGAGCGGGCACCCAGGCGACGGGGATTGAGCCGTCACACGGCGGCGGCGGCGCGCGAGCCGGCCCCTGCGTTTTGGGGGGGGGACGCAGCCCTTCATCTGGCGGCTATAAAGAGGAGTGAAACGCCTTAAACCAATTAGCATTGCTGGAGCTGGCTCAGCCCGACGTGCAATAAAAGGCAGCCTTTCCCAGCCGCATATCAAAGCGCTAATGGAGAAGAGGCACTGCCCTCCCAGTTTAGCTGGTGGAATCTTGTTAAATCGCCCAGCTCACAGCCCCCCGAAACCGTTTGATCTCTAATGAAAGAAAACATTAGCAGTGAAAATCGACTTCCCGTGCTCAGAGGACTCCAGACTCCTATATATTTCTTTTAAATAAGGAGTTGTGTGTGCAATTATGGTGCTCTGTTCAAAAGCCCACATTCCTCTCGTCTGCCTCCGCCGATCCCATTCTCCTGCTCTCCCTCGATTTCCAGCTTTGCGCTCGCTCTCTCTCTCTCTCTCTCTCTCCCCCGTTCCCTCCTAACCACTCCCTCCCTCCCCCCCCTCCCCCTCTCCCCCTCTCCCCCTCTCCCCCTCCCTCTCCCTCTCCCTCCCTCCAGTCTACATGGAGCCCTGCACGAACGCATGAAGTAAATACAGGAAGAGAAAGAATTCCATTTCACGCCAGCGCTGGGCGTTTCTACGCAGCTCCTGCGGGGTCAAAAGTTTACAGTGGTTTTAATTTCACCTTTCCTCAGCCAATCACAGCTCACCGCTGCTTCTGCTGAACTTTAACCCACTCAAAGAATTCCACTCCAAAGATCTGAAGCTACTCTCTGAATTCTAGCCTTTTTTTACCCCACCCCCCCCTCTCTTTTTGTCCTTTTCAGTCACACATTTTTTTGCCTGTTTATTTGAACACTGAGGAGGAAAAGGACGATTGCGGACGGGGTGAAAAACACACTGCTGTTGGTTTAAAAAGAACATGCGATTTGTTTCTAGGGCAAAGTCAGGGTGGGTGGGTGGCAATAAGGGAGTGGGGGGGTGGGGGGGGTGGATTAGTCGGTGGGCGTTTGGTGGTTTTTCCAAGATGGCCTGCTTGAGGCGAACAGGGCATTCCAGTCCTTTTCCTGTTTATTAGAAAGCACAAGGCACACGCACTCAAGCTGGAGTTCAGCTGGCCTTCCTCAGCCTGACGGACAGCTGAGAGAGGAGCTGGGCTCAGAGCACCAGCACACAGGGCAAGGCAGGCATCCATTACGACTGCCAAAAAAAGGAAGAGCAGGACGCTTTCCAGACAGGAAACGGGCGCAGCCTTCTGCTCCGGCCCCATTACAGGAGCCTCTCTCACTACAGTAACCGCTCATGAAGGATTCCACCAAGATTTCAAGATTCAAATTGAAGGCAAATTTAAACCTTGACAGAAACTTGTACACATTCTTGGTGAATTACTAAGCCCAAGATTTTTGGCAAAGACTATTCAGGTTGACACTATCAGACAGAAAATTAGAGGGAAGTTAGGATCACTAGAACCACAAATGGTTTATTTAAAGAACATTTTTTAAAAGTGTAAACCTGTGCAATTGGTGGGAAGATAAAAGTACTCATTTCACTGGTAGAAGTGCAACTGGAATTCAACAAAATACGCTGGCATTACACTAGGAATACAAAAACACATAACCGAATGAACCAACTGATGATTCTACCTAAGCTAATCCACATTAAACTCCATATCAAATATCCATGAAATTCCATTGACCACTTTTCAACAACTGGGTTGTTTAGTGCAAACTAATTTTTGAAAACACACATAGCAAGTGCACAAAATGATGTAGCCTAACAAATTGGCATCTTCTGCAATAAACACAATAAACAAAACAGACAATGCCAATACTAGAACGGAGCATCACACTGTCTTGGGAAAAATAATGCCGCTTTTAAAAGTAAACAAAGACGTGGCGTATTCATGCAATTCATGAAAAAAAGTGCCAAATTTATGCTGCAATGAAGTGAAAACCACTAACCGCCATGGTCCAGTGATTCAGTGAAGGGGATATTCTTCAGTCCTAATGTTTGCTGTACCATGTAGCTAAATGCACTTTAGTAAGTCTCTTTGCCTAAAAGAATCTATTGGATGAACCTCAAAGTAAAATTAAAACAGGGAACCACTGTTGCCCACAGTTCCTTCATGTTTATTTGGTAGAAAAACTGGCTAAGGTCAGCATCTGGAGACATTTTACAAGGGTTTTAATAACAGCCCCCCGCACTGGTTTATTGGGTTAGCCAATGCTGCAGCAGCAAACAATGACTTTTGGTGCATCTGTCTCCAGAGACACACCACTCCCAAGTGGCTTTGTTGGAAAAGACCATGAGACCAAGCCCTATAGCCTTTTCCAGGGATACTCAAATACTGGCCCTCAAGGTCAGTAGTACTTGCTGGTTTTCAAACTTCCCCTCTAATCAGGAATGATTTAAAACTAGGACCCCAGGTGAGTAAAATCTCTGGTTAACTATCTGGCTGAGAAGTAAAATCAGCAGTACTGCCGGCCTCGAGGGCCAGAGTATCGCTGGCCTAGTCTTCGCTGCTTTGAGTCTGTGACACAACTGGCTTCACCATACGGAAGGGCGTTGGCTTTGTATCAGGGTACCTATGGATTCACCAGACAGCGACAATCACTTTCAATGAGACACGCAACACTCCCCTTACAGTGCTCCTTGCACAGGAGGAGGTGGCACGACAGCGGCGTGAGAGAATACTACAATACCCATAATGCAAAAAAAAAAAAATTTATTTTTTATTTTTTAAACGGTTTATTAAGCTAATGGCAGATTGGATTTCTCTCGGCCCTACGGCGTGCCTCTCTCGTTCACTCTGCGCTTGCAGTGGCGTTTTGGGAAAGCGGCTCCAGCAGGAAACACAATGAGCTCCATTAGGCCACATAGTGATGAAACCGCACAGCAACAAGCCTCGGACTGGCCACGGCCATCACAAGACCTGCTGTCACTGCAGAATGACACTGCATTATCTGTGCCCCTCCCTCCAGCAAACACACACATCCCAATAATCTTCATCCTCCTCTTCAACGTGAAATATTCAGCGTACCTAATTCCTGAACTCAGATGGTGTGTATAAATTTAAAACCGATCGCACCGAGCCAACTGCAAAAATCCAGCCTGGCTCTGCAAATGGAAGTTCACACCCCAAACCCGAAAGACTCGGTTAATAGGGCTGGAGAGAAAGCATGAGGCAGCCAATGTTTGCAGGTGAGAAACACGGAATTTCACTTTGAGATTCCCACAGACCATCGACCTCCAGAAATTCCTGCGGCGCTTGCGGGGGGAGAGGAGCGTTTGTTAAGCGGGTGAGGAAGTCGGAGTTCACTCGCCGTTCACGTGCGCGCAGTTCGCACATTCCTGCGCGGCGGACCAAGCGCAAGGCTCAT